>NW_007728151.1:53931-190618 GCF_000696425.1 Galeopterus variegatus | reverse complement strand
GCGCCTCGCTCAGCCAGTGAGCGGGAACCGGTCTGTATGTGGGATCCGAACCCTTGGGCGGGAGCGCTGCCGCGCTTCCCAAGCGGCGCACCATCCAGTGCGCCACCGGGCCAGCCCACAAATAAAATATTTAATCTAATTTTTTTGGTTAATGTTCACTGAAAGTACAAGAATGAATAGCCACAAAAGAATCTCTTTTTCTACTTTCATCCACTCTTCCAAGGGAATTATTTTTCTATTCACTCTTCCACCGAAACTCTGGGTCTTTTGAAATTACATTATTGCTACTTTTTTGGATTCCTCAGGGCTGAACTGCTCCCCATCATCACTATGGAGTTAGAAGCTGCATGAATAAGGATAACTTTCATTGATTCTTAGAATGACAGACCTTAGATAGTCCCTTCTCCAACACCTTCATTTAAATATGAAAACACTTAGGGGTTTGGGTTTGTTATCTTTACCAACAACTAAAACTGAAATCTCTACGTTTGGCAATAGAAGTATCTCCACTTAATTAGAGACAGCTAGACCTTGAAACCTGATTCTCATCCTTTGAGCTGCACCTTCCTCAGCAGGCACCCTGCTAGCCTCTCAAAGTCCACTTTAGCCTGTCACAAAAGAGGTCATGAACGGACCCCTCGCAGCTCTCTGCCCTTCTCTCATACCACCTTCCCCCTTCCTCATTCAAGTCCTGCACTTCATTGCCATTCTTCCAAAGGGCGAAACACATGCTAACCTCAGGACGTTTGCACTCTGTCCCTCTGCTTGGAACACGTTCCTTCCCCACGTACCCAAAACTCGCTCCCTCCTTTCATTTAGGTCTTTGCTGAAATCTTTCCAGACTACTGGATCCAAAATATAGTTCCCTCCCTCGTCACTCTCTGCTCCTTGCATTACCTTGACTATTTTTTATCACTTATCACAATTGAAATATTAATTATATAATTACTTGTCTATTGGCTGTCTCTCCTTACTACAATATAATCTCCTTGATAGCAATGTTTGTTAGTCTAGTTCTGCAGGATCTAAAATAATGCCTGGCACAGAGTAAGTGCTCAGTAAATAATTGCTGGATGAATGAATGTTCTTCTGCTACTGTTAAGAAAAGGCTGTAATCATTCAAGATTATGATAAGTAAGGAGGAGTGGATAATATGATTCAGGATGCAGTAAGGAATGAACTGTGGAATATTGAAGACCTAGGATTAAATCCTGGTCCTAATGCTTATTAACAATGTATATTTACTCTTCGATTTTTAGTTTCAACTCAAAAACAGGTTATTTTGAGGAATAAATGTGAATGCACTAAAGCATCTAGCACAATGTCAAAGACACAAGCTTCATTTCAAAACTGATAACTATGAAGTGTTCTATGTAATTCAAAAGTTCATCTGTCCTTTAGAATTTACAATTTGTATCAGATCTTAAATTGCAATTTTCTTTCTTACCATTATTAAATACACCAAACAGGAGCACATTCTGAAACATCTGTTCTCAAAATTATATTTTTAAAAAAGGCAGGGGGTTCTCCTTCCTGATCATCTAAAACCAGTTTCCTCAAAGCCAACTTTCCGTATGAGGAACCATTCTAGATTTAAGCCACCTTTAGAAGACCTCCTTTCTATTGCTCTGAAGGCTTCAGGGTATTAGCCAAATAAGATTACAGCACAATATGCCCAATATTCAAACAGGAACAGCGCACTGACTCTGGTAAAAGGATTATTTTATTTCAAGCTCATAGAGAGAGGAAGACAGATGTTGGCTCAATATTTAGCTAATTTTCTTTGAGAGCATCCAAAATAGAAAAAGTAAGGAATGGCTGTACTTTGCCCTTTATATTACCTGACAAGTTGGACAGCGTCTCTCATGGGCTATGTCTACAAGAGTGAAACAAAGCAGAGTGTTCTCTAGTTATGTAGCATATTTAGGTCCTGTCACAAAGTCAGCCTTGGTAAAACAGATCATAATGTATATAAGAAGAAAGTACCTCTTCTTACAGCTTTAAGTTTTATAATCTGAAATAGAACTTTTGAACTCTCATCGCTTCTCAAGTGAATTACTGTGATGCCTGCACTTTTAGGTCTATTTTCAATTGACTAAACTATTCCTGGGAATAAAATAAGAAGAATAAAATGAGAGGCATGGCTCCAGGAAAATGGCCCTAAAAATAACACTTTTTATATGTGCCTCAACCATATTAATAATATGTAACATTTGTTTCGTGTGCTTCCATGGTTCATAAAAGTTATTCCCTTGCCTATCTTACATAATGGCTCAAATTACCCCCAACCTTTCATACATTCAGCAAATATTTACTGCATGCTACTATATACCAGGTTTGAGGCTAAGTGCTCAGTGTAAAGTCATACAATACTGAGGGTTAGAGGGCAGACCCAATTTAAATAACCTCCCAGAATTTTAAGTGGCTGGCCCAAGATTTTACAATGAATAAGTGATAAAACTGAGATGTGAAAATAAAATCCATTATCAGCAAAAGAATCATATAAATCTTATCCTCAACTATCCTCAGTGTGTGAGAACTACATCAACATCACTTTTTCCTTTGAGGAAAGCTTGTATAAGTTCCTAGATGGTTAAGTGTAACTTCTTCTACAGGTTTTTCATCTAATCATCATATTCCAAAGATGTTCAACACAAAATATTTACTTTTTTGATTATGATTATTTTTATGAGCGTGTTGCCAAACTGCAATTACTTAGGATATGTTGAACATGTGACTAGCCAAATTTCCAATGATCTTTAGAAAACAGGGAAAAGGTTTTCAGTACCTACTTTAGATAAGAAAGCCTCTTGAGGGACTTTTTAAACATTAAATGCATTGTTAGGAAATTTAAAGACTTTGTTTATGCAAATATTTTTTAAAAACCTGACAGACATACACACTGCCCTACTGAATTAAGTGCAGCTGGTGTATTCAGCTGAGTGCTCTGCTGTTGACAAGCCATAGGTCAGTTCTCAGGGTGTCTTTTACCCTGAAAAAACAGGTGAGTTTGCTAACACTGTGTGTGTGTGTGTGTCTCTCTGTGCATGTTTGTTACCTACTATGTTTGAGGACCTACATTATACTTGGGGAACACAAAGATGAATAATGCAGAAATCCTCCCTCAAGAGGCTTTTGACTTAGTAGAGAAAAGCATATAAACAAATGAGTGAGCTGGGGTGATTTACAGCAAATGTTTACTGCATGCTACTATATACCAGGTTGAGCCTAACTGCTTAGTGTGAAGTAAGACAAATGCCAAATTGGAAGTCCACGTGGTCAAAGCATATAGAAAGAAATTGGAATTGACTTGTGATTTTTAAAAAATTATTTAGTGTCTGATTTTCTTTCAGACACAAATATTGTTTAAGAACTAGGACTGTGTTCATATTATTCTCTGCTTGGTCTTTCACAGATAGCACTAGTCCTGATAACATCACGTTTCAAATGAATTTTGAGTGAATTTCAGGCAATTGTGAATGAATAAATTGATTGAACGTATTAAAGAATTCATTAATGATAAGTTCTCTCTGTAGGAATTTGGGGGGTGGGAAAGAGGAAGGCCAGTCCAGGCAGAAGGAGAGCAGTGTAAGCAACTCTATGACGGTGTGAAAGGTCTCAACACTCTTTTGAGTTGTTCTGTAAGTGGAAATGAAGATTATATATACAGAGGTCATGATGTTGAATAGCCTTTTGTGTTAAAGAGTTTGGACTTTCCTTGTGGGTGGACGTATGAGGGATGTACATAAAATTTACATTTTAGAAAGATCTATAGACAATCCATTCAAGATGTCTTTAAGGCTCACTCCCAGTGGAAGAATTGGTACTTACTTAAGAAAAATGAAGTTCTGAACAGTTACTCAACCTTTCCCTGGGGTAGTAGCCCTAAGCTATTTTATTCCTTTGTTTCTGTAGCAAGAATGGATGGATATTGTATTTTAGAGCCATATGTATGCATTGTTTTTACAGTAAACTTCATAGTTGGGGCCACCACATTATTTATTTATTTATTTATTTCTTATGGTTACTTAGATTGATTTATCCATAGATGTGTACAGCACAAATGTTCCTTAACACATCTTTGGAAAACTCCGTTTCTAGAACTTCAGTTAAAGTTATACTGTGTTGATTAGTAAGTGATTCAGGTTACATGAGAGCACTCTCCAAATTGTAACAATTTCAGTACCTTGACTCTTGCATTAGAAAAACTCCAGTCCCAAGTAATAGCACCTATAAATCCTTCACTACTGAAGGTGGAATTCTCATCCTAGCTGACGCCTCCAACCTTGTTAACTGAGACCTACAGTATAATTCATAACTTTCACTTTGAAACTGGAATTGTATTTATTTTTGCTACCTCAGTTCATTTCATTGTGGGAATTCTTTCAGCTTCTAGCACAGGAAATATATGTTTAGAAAAAGCATGAGGGAAATTGAGATATGTTTTCTTGACCTGAGTTTGAGTTCAGTTTGGGGGTGCATATGTGTTTTCTTCCTTGGTGGAGGATTGTAAGTGGATACTAGAAAGAATCCTGATGTTTTTCATTATGGGATTCCTCCCTGTCTTCTTTCCTTCATTTGTTTTTTCCTAGAGCATTTAACATGAGTTCCACATGAAATTAGAGACACACCTGGGATTAGGACTTGGAATTCTTTTTTTTTTTTTCAAGTAGACTCACTAGTTATATTTAAATATGGAAATTTTGGGACTCTATCCTACTTTAAAAGAGAAAAAAGTGTGCACAACTCTCCACCTCCTTAAAATTTCATTACAGAAGTGATCTTAAGAAGTTATTTTATCTGTTTGCATTTATGTAATAATTTGATCAACAGATCATGAAATGAATTACCCTTAGCCACTTTGCAAGACCACTGAGGAGACATGAGGCAAAGGTGTATAGGGCCCAGTTCCTGACTTCAATCTAATCAATTCTCATAATAGTGGAGAGGACCATGGGATGCACTATGGAAATGTAATGAGTTTTAGCTCATCCCCTATTGATGAACATTTATAAATTACGGTACATTATAATTATGTGACAATACTCAGCAGCATTTCAAAAGGATGATATGTACCAAGATGGAAAGTTCTTCATATGTATTTATACAAACAAACAAAACCAACATGCTAAGCAATATCACCCTCTTTGGAATTAAAAAAACAGAACTAGAGAGATGGATTAGTACATAGGTATTTATGACAAAATAAATATATAGCTATATTTTTCTTCTTAGTACTTCTTTCTAATAAAAATGCCATCTTATATGCAGTATCTAGTAATCTATAAATATAATAACACAGTATGCTATAAGCCCTACAAGAGGCAAGCACAGTACCGTGGAAACAAGGATGGGGAGGAATGCGGCAGGATCAGATATGGTCCATCATGATCATTAAATAGAATTCTCCTATTTTTAAAGACTATTCACCTTAGAAAACTTTTCTTGATGTTCTGCCTTCCAACCATACGAGGTTCCCTAATCTGTAGTTAGGTAAGTCAATTAATGCTTCCTGGAAGTGCTGGTACTTTCTGTTTTCTTGATGTCAAAACATCATCTTCATTCAGCAGTGAGAACGTTTCAGTCATTTTCCCCTTAAAAGGAACTAAGTTTAACTGTCAGCGAATACTTTGTCTTCCACCTACTTGAAGCATTAACTTTCTCTCTTTGAAACAATAACGTATTATTTCCCTTATGGGCTATTGTTTTTCCTCTTAGTCAACACCATCTTTTCACATAGAAAAGCAATTATCAGAGAATTGTTATCAATAATAAAAAAAAAAAAAGATGGTGTTTTAAACCTTAAAACAGAGATGTGGTTTTGAGACCATTATTTAGGCCATATGTGATTTTCTATAAATATATTCAGTTATCATGGGTCAATTAAGAAAAGAAAATTAAAAAGAAAAAAGTGCTTTGCTTTGTCTTGTTTCTAGGCAAACAGGTGTTCTCTGCTTTTATCATTAATGTGGAGCATTTTCTTTCTTGTAAGACTGTTTCCCATAGTAGAGAATTATATATGAGACTAAATATAAGCACTAATCCATTACTGAGGGATACAGTTGGAAATGTACATGCAAATTACACTTTCTTTGAAGTGTGCTATTAACTTTTTATTTATTTCCACTTTTTTGATTTATATTCCTTTCCCAATTTTGGCCTAAATGACAGGGGTAACCTTGTGTCTGACACTTATAAATATAACCCATGTGATTTGTTTATTCTGCTAAAACAAGCTGATATTAGAGGGGTGGCATAAATCATCTTAGGCGATCTCATTGGTTTCTTAGTTTTCAGTTCAGATTCTAACCTGTGGTCAAAGAACCAACGTAATCACATTTTAATGAATATTCAATCTTTTTACTGCATCCACAAATTATGAAGTGTGTCACAAGAACTGCTTGAAATGCATCTCATTTTCCCTTTGATGGTAAAGAAGGTGTAAAGTATGTAGCTGGAGAGAGAGCATTGACTTAGAAATCATGAGAACATGGTTCTGGTTGTAACTTTGCCACCCGCTACCACAAATTAGTGGGCAATTCATTACACTTTTATTTTTATTTTCCTATTGACAAAATAAAGAGTTTCAATTAGATATATTTTATGATCATATGACAGAGTCTATATGCCTTCCAGGATGGAATTTTATTACAGTCAATAACTACCCAAATAGCTACACCTTACTTGTTATAGTATATAAAACATAATTAAATAATAAACAGGATGACAAGGAGTCAAAAGAAATATAATCAAATAGCCCCCTTTGCCATATGCAAAAGGTTTTCTAACTTCAAAATAAAATAATTCTGTGTTGTAAACTTCAACTAATTTTTGCCGTGTAAATTGTAGTTTAAGTTTGGAGTCTGCTAGCTCAACATCTAGAAATACACACACACACACACACACACTTGCATAAGAAGTCTATCATGTATCATGTACAGGGCATATGCGGAAGAGAAAGTGAACATTTTCTAAAAAAAAAATTTGTAGACCTATCAGAGGCCTTCGTCTGCATAACTTTTCCAGATATAAGAGAAACAAGTATTTTGGAATAAATTAAGAAAAATAAAGGCATGGGTTTTAACATACAGTTAACATTAAATATCTTTATTTCTAGGAGCTTTACATAATTATTCTTTATTCCAAGTCAATACAAACTACTTCTGTCTACATATGGAAGGAACTGAGGGATGCTAGTCAGGAAATAAGACAGCAGGAAGCATAAGGATTGTGGAGAACTGGAGCAAGTACTGCAAGGAATTCGACTTGTTGAAAGGCTGCCAGTTCTCACCTTCAGGGCTAGATGGCCCCACATGTTCTAAAAGCATTTCAACTAAATGTTATCATTGTGTCTACCTCATTCATTAATATTTTCATTCAACAAACATTTGATGAAAACCTGTTTATACTAGGCTAAATGATACTTAATCAGTCCTCCATGATTTGGCAGTTGGTGTGAGGTAGGGCTTGAGGGGCAGCCATGTAAACTAAATTTCAAAACGTCCTGTGGTATTGGATATGGTAACTAATTTAGAGGAAATTCTGTGTCTGTAGTGCTGGGGGTTGATACCCATTCTGTGCTCTCCAAATGCCTGTGTATATTTCTGTTGTGGCAGCCATTGTGATCTATTAGTGTTTTCCTTTTACTTGGCTTTCTCCCTCTCTGGACTGTGAGCACTTTGCCAGGTGCAAAGTCCACAGTAGTGCCACCATATATTAGGCACTGAATAGACTTAAGTTTAAAAAAAAAGAATGACTGTGTTAAAAATGTTTCTGAATGTTATCATCACCCTTCAATTAGTATCATTTTTAAATCCATTAGGATGATCAGTTTTTTAATATGCAAGTCACTCAGAATAACACAGGAATAATTTGGGGGGTTGGGGGTTATTTTGGTTTGTTTTATTTTTTTAATTGAAAACTAATTAAAGTCTACATATGTTTAAATAAAAAAGTAGTTCATGGATTAAAATTACATTTTAATTTACAGGTCTTGAAATTAATTTTTTTTTATCCCATCTGCATTAGTCTAATTTTATGTTGGTATAACAGAATACCAGAGACTGGGTAATGTATAAAGAAAAGAGGTTTATTTGGCTTATGATTCTGGGACAGCTGCATCTGGCATGGGCCTCAGGCTGCTTCTACACATGGTGGAAAGCAGCAGGCAGCCAGTGGATACAAGCAGGTCACATGGCAAGAGGAAGCAAGAGAGAGGACGAGGAGGTGCCAGGGTCTTTTAAACAACCAGCTCTCGTGGGAACTAACAGTGAGATCTCACTCACTACGCACTCTTCCCCAGGGAGAGTATTAATCCATTCATGAGGGATCCACCCCCATGACTCAAACAGCTCCCAACACTGCCACATTGGGGATTAGATTTCCACATGACATTTTGGGGGGACAACACACCCAAACTCTATCACCATCCCTCTGTCCTCACTCTGAGGTTTTATAAAGTCACCTTTAACACACTGATTTTGTTGTCATTAGCAGCTCCTTCTATACTGCTCTGATTTTTTTTTTTTCTGAAGTAACATTTATAGTCTATCTAAGGTATTTAAACCAGCAGACCTGTAAATGATGGTAATAAAGAGACATATAAAAACCATCATCACAATTCAATACAAATACTAGAATAATTTTTTAAAAATTGAAAGCTAAAAATAAAAAATGTTTAAGTTCTATAAGAGAAAGCAGGAATTCCACTTTTGATATATATTAGCTAAAATCTATGCCAATATCTAATTGCCTATATGATGCTAGAGAACATTCTTAGTGAGTTATCAAACGGAACGTATGTAAAGTGTTAAATAGAAAATCAAATTGAAATTTTTTACCTTAATTTTGCTAAGCAGAGTTTTTGTTGTTGTTTTGTTTGTTTGCTTGAACAACAAGTTCTGTAAGCTGTTAGATCACCCTATCAGCTTATGCATTGGATGTTGCATTTTTAATTCAAAGTTTAGAAGACTAGAATTACTCCACTAAGCAAGCAAAAGTAATTACTCCTTCATAACTACTATGCAACTTTATTGCCATGCATTGTTATAATTATACTTTAAATACTCCCCATTTGCATGATAGACCATAATGTTTTCCAGCACATTACAATCTGTGGCTTATAACAGCATCTCACTTTCACAAAAGCCTCTTCTTCATTTGGTCTCTATTTTAATTACTGTTAAAAGAGACAAAACAAAATTAATTGGCACCATAATCCTGCAGTAAGGAAATTGTAGGCAATATAATTTTTTTGTGTGTTGCTGAAATCATCATATTATTCAGAGGATTTCATGTTGAACATCTAAAATGTATTCCCCCTTCAGTTAAGGAGCCAGTCACAATCAAAATAATCCTTTTCAAACTTCACTGTGCACACAAATCACCTGGGGATCTGGTTAAATTGCAGATTTTGATTCAGTTGGTTTGGGGAGAAGCCCGATATTTTGCATTTCTAACCAGCTCCCAGGTGGTGATCCAACTGCTGTTGATCCATTGACCTTACTGTGAGTAGCATCACTTTCATAAATTATCTTTACGTAAGTGCAAAATGCTGTTACCAGTATGCACACCCACACATACACATTGCACACACACAGACACACACTTGACCCCCACCGTTGCTATGATCACTTTCCACCCTCAAGCCTGGAAATTAATTGCTACTTTCAAAGGACTTATTTAGAACAAACACAAACAACTTTCAACCTAAGAAACTCTTCCAAATAAACAATTTCACTCTGAGGTGAGCTGGGATAGAATCTGAGAAGGCTTTCTCGTAGTTTGCCAGATGAAAGGTGTGTGAGGGAGGTTGCAGGGAAAGAAAATTCCAGGCAAGAGGAACCACATTTAGAGATGAAGGGACTGTAAACCATTCAGAAGATGGGGGATGCTGATAAAGATAAAATTAAGGAGACAAATCTTTATTCTCTAATCAAGAAATTTGAATTTTATCTTGCTGGTATTTAGGACTCATCTAAGGACTAGGAAATTGTATAAATCTTAATTCACCTATTTTACTAATGTTTTCCCTGACATTCTCAATGAAATCTTCCCCTTTGGGAAACTGACAATCAAAATTGGACTCCTGGAATCCAAGAATAGTATTATCGATATATATACATATTTTTTTAATGACACATTTGAGAATTCATTTCTGGGGTTTTATTTTTAAATGCATACAGTAAAACATTATGGCCCTGTGTGTCTTTCTGTTATAATCATCTTCAAATTAATAGAGTAACATCAGATGTTTCAACTTAGCAATGTTAATAAATATAAATAGGTCACTATTAATATTCATAGCCTAACTGCTTATGAAGATTCCCAAATGTCAAGGAGGCTAAGATTTGAGACCTTCAGGAAATTTTAAAATTCACAAAAGCAGTTTACAAAGACATTTCAGTTAAAGCTAAGAAAGTTTCACCCCAAGACTTTTTAAATTTCTCTTAGTGTTAAAATAATTCTTTGAAAGTTCTCTTTTCAAAAATGGAAAACTTCAAGATAGATTTAAAATTCAGAATCTTATATTCTATCTATATCAGATCCTTGGCAAACTAGAATATTGTTATTTAGTAATATTTGTTTCAGGGATACTCTGTTAAAGTTTTTTATTCCAGTGGGTAGAAGAAATTATAGGGTAAATAATTCACTCAGGGCCTTTTCTTTTTCTGCCAAAACTACTCCCCTGATTCTATAGCTTCCAAGGTTCTACAAAAAAGGTTTTTAAATATGTATATGTATGTACATATGTGTATGTGCTTGTGTGTATTTATCTATTTGTATATATATACAATTCCCATGTCTAAATAAATGTACATAGTATATGTACATATATTTGATACATATATTTTAATAAGAAAATTGGAAAACCTTGCTCTTTTAGACATGTAATTATAGACTTGTAACTGTTTTAGGTAGAGCAAACACAAGGTATAGAATACCTCTTTTAAAAAAGAAAGATTTTCTGAAACTCAGCTCTAGAACAGTTATTATTTAACATTTTTAATATGGGATCTGAAAAAGGGAAACCCTAGTGAAATCTATTGCTATGTAGATGGCCTGATACTTTTCCTAATAGTAAAATATAATTTTGATAGATTAAAACTGCTAATAGAACTCTTGCAATTGAGTGACAAAATAACAATAGTTGTAACAATAATGCAAATTAAAAACAAAAAAAGGAACAGGGAGCATTCATTGTAGACAATTGCAGGTTAACACATTAAGGTAGCATGACCTGCATCACTTTCAGGAGATAATGGGAGCCAAAATTCTGGTGATGACTCAGAAGAGAGACCTTGTGCTGTAGTGGCCAGATGGTCTCATGGCAAGCCATAGTCAAACAAGAACCATTTTGGAAAAACACAGATCCTCTCCATGAATGCATCTTCTCGTTGTTCTTGGAGTACAGTTGCAAATTCTGTTGCTGAACCCTCCGTGGAATTAAAATGAAACAGAGCTGATGAAAATGAAGCCCAGTTGATTAAGCACTCTGAACTCTCTGACGCTGAGAAGTAATCAGGTTTCACAGCTGATAACAGAGAAGTGGCTATCAGAGATGCTAAACTATAATGATCATTGCAGCTAACATGGATTCAGTATTTATTTATGCACCAAATACTCCTTTAAGCCCTTTATGTGCATTAATTTTTGTAATCTTTACAACTCTATATGGTATTTAACATTATCATCCCCATCTTATACATGAGAAAAATGGGTCACGGAAATGTTAATAAAGAAAAAAAAGTGCCTGCTATCTTGTAGCTAGTAAGTCGGGGAGGCAGACCTCAAACCCAGGAAGCAGACTGGTAAACCTAACAATTAAATACACCCAAAGTATGTGTTAAAACTGCAAGAAACATGAACTACCTAAAGACAAGTCATTATTATATTCTAGACTATTAGAACCAGAGACTATCCTATGTACCTTAAAAGAATCAGTATTAATGGACAATAAAGAGAATCCTGCTTCAGAGAGTGGAAAGCATGACTCATGAAAGCCGTTACCTGGTGTATTAGTCCATTTGTGTGGCTTATAGCAAAATACCTGACACTGGGTGATTTATAAAGAAAAGGACATTTATTGCTTACAGTATCAGAGACTGGGCAGTGCAAAGTCCATGGGACACATCTGGTGAAGGCTTTGGTGGCAGCAACACTGACCAGGGATCTCATATGCTCATATGCAGAAATGGCAGAGGAGAGAGAGAGAGAGAGAGAGAGAGAGAGAGAGAGAGAGAGAGTAGAGAGAGACTCTCACATGCTTTGCTTTTAAAGCTCTCAGAACCATGCCCACAACCACCATTATTAATCCATTAATTAGGGTATGTTCCTCAGAATCTAATCACCTCTTCAAGGCCCACCTTTCAATTACCATAATAGGATTTCCTACCCTCCACAGTTACAATTGGGATTAAGCTTCAATACATGGACTTTGGGGGATACAATTCAGTCAATCCACTGCACCCAAGTATAAAAGTTAGAATTTCAATAATTTGAACCGGGATTATCATTTACAACTTGGAAAAGGAACCCAGGATTTTCTGTAGCCCCCAGTCAAGGCATTGTTACACCCACAGGGCAGAATAAAATTCTAGAAATTATAAGGAAAAACTTTAGGAAAAGAATAAGCAAGTTGGTCTCATTTTAAATAAAAATATGACATAGGCTGAAGAACAGAGGCCTTAAGATTGTAATCTTTGAGTAGAAAGAAGCTTCTGACATTTAGGAGTGATTGATATGTTTATTATCCTGACAGTGATGATGATCGCATGGGTATGTACTCATATATATATGAGGGGTCTTCAAAAATTTACTGGAAAGATGCATATTATCTTTTAGTTCAATTTTTACACAAACATTTTGAAGTACCCTTGTATGGGTGTATATGTATATATGTCAAAACTTACAAATTGTGTACTATAAATATGTGCAATTAATTGTATGTCAGTCAACTAAATAAAGCTGTTAAAAACAAAACAAAAGAAGTTTCTGTGTGTGTTGTGTGCTTATGTGAATTTAGTTGCTAGAAAAACTTTTTACCTAACAAGGGTACACAAGGCTGACACCTCTCCTCACAAGAAATGGGAACCAATTTATTTACCGCAGGATATGTAAGGTGCTTCTAGATTTGTTTGCTTTTTGTGAGAAATGTGTACTACTGACAATGATGAACTCACGTTAGCATGACCATTTCATTTTAATGGACTGATGTACCTTGAATCTTTAAAATAGTGAGAGAAACTATAGAGAGGAATGATTTTACATGTTATATAAATATTTAGTTTTGAAATCTCACAGGAAATTTACCAACTCATAGAACGTTGGGATCCAGTGACTGCATTTAGGTTTTTCATCTGGAATAAGAATTTATTCTACTTCTACTGTAAAGGCAACAACTATCTACACACTTTCCATGATGCAGTGTTTCCCTTGTGTGATTTTTGTGGCTTCACTGAAGTCAACGAAATCAGAGGCTAATCAGAGCAGACAGCTGAAAAGCGCTTGTGTTCAGTGAGGCAATGATATTTATTGAGTGCTGTCTATGTACAGAGCAGTGTGCTCTGTAGAGGGCAGGGATGGCACTTTATTTTTCATTTCTCTTGGTCAGTGGTGACCCCTGTCTCTTTGAGTCATTTCTTCCAATACTGAGAGATCTGCTGCTAATAAAGAATAAGGTAAAAGGATTGGGCAAAATATTCCTGCCCCTTAGACTCAAATGATTTCGATGGCACTTTATTTTTCATTTCTCTTGGTCAGTGGTGACCCCTGTCTCTTTGAGTCATTTCCTCCAATACTGAGAGATCTGCTGCTAATAAAGAATAAGGTAAAAGGATTGGGCAAAATATTCCTGCCCCTTAGACTCAAATGATTTCCAAATATTTATTAATAGATACTTGTTTGCCTTTATTCTTTTTCTACTATTGATTTTGGAAACAATTAGAAGTCTCATGAATTCCATAGTATTTTTTAGCTTTATCCAGGTGGGTAAATGCAAGCAATCTAGCTGGCAGTGGAAATGAGGAAGGAGGGATGTTGGGGGAGATTCTGTTATCTATTAAGACAATAATGCCGCATATTAACTACAAAATCTTCGTAGCATGAAACAATAAAGATTTCTTTAGCTCATACATTTGTGCAGTGGCCTTGATTGATATCACCTGGGCTTATACATTTTTCCTATGGTCACCTGCAAGTTAGCTCTGCACCCCTGCTGATCTTGGAGGCGCTCACTCTCCTGCCTGGGTGCTGGCTGGCCTTAGATGGTCTGGTATGGCCTTGGCTGGGTTTAAGGGGTGTCCAGTCTTCATTTTCATCTCATCCTCCAGCAAACTAGCATGGGCATGTTTACAGAGCCATGCAAAGAAGCAAAAAAAGGAAGCCCCAATGTTTAAACCCATTTTAAACTTCTCCTTCTGTCTTATTTGCTCACAGCCCATTGGCCAAAGCAATTCACATGGGGTCAGACCAAGAGTGAGAGTGAAAGGGCTCCACAAAATTACATGGCAAAGGGCAAGGACTCTGGGAAGGGTAAAGAATTAGGGCCATTAGTACAGTTAATCTAGATCAGAACACATTGTCCCAGGGAGTGGGAGGAGGAGGGGGTTCATTTTGGTTTTTAAACTATAAATTGAAATATTAACATTTGGTTTATTCAAGCCAAGAAACTAACAGATTAGTTCCCCTCAACCATATTAATGTATTGACTAAGTTTGTCAGGCCATATTCATTCATTTAAAATATATTTGTGGTAATAGTAGGCAGCTATTTTCCAGTCAAGTGGAGGAATGTGGATGGGACCATCAATTCTCAGAGAATAATTTTGCCCTGTTGGGTTTTAAAAGACAGTCATTTTGCAATGTCATTGTTGGAAGAGAGGTTCTGACATGCTTTAGTTTTGGTCACTTTCCTTAGAAAATAAGTTTATTTGAGTCACACGGGGGGACCACCACAATCAGTCAGTGATTCACGAGTTATAGCCATATCTTTTGGCTACATTTCCTCATGTGGGTTCTCTTAATATTTTAATAATTGTTCCCCTGGTATTCTGACTAGATTTTACTAGGAAATTGGAGTGAAAAGGATTGGGTGAAGGATCAACTTCCACTCTTTTTGAAATTACAGAGGATAAATATAAAAACAAAGCTAATTTGATTGCAATTAGCAAAATATCTTCCTTTTTAGAAAGAAGCTCCTAAGTATCTCTTTCCAAAATTGAATACTACATTTTCTACAGTGAAAACACAGTTGTATTGAGGGAGAAATATTCATCCACATGCAAATTCCAATTACGAATATATTTCTAACATAACAGGAGGGGTCGATGCTTGCCTGTTTACTTCTGAGGCGCGTTCACATTCTGCTTCGACTGATTATTTTTTCAACAGTATTTGTTATATTCTTTTATGGTCTGCCAGTACTTTTTTGAAACCCAGTTAGTTAGAACAGTGGCCAACAGAGTTGAGACTAAAAGGAGGCCAAATGTCTCTCCAGAAGCAAGATGTTACTTCAAAAGATCTGCATTACAAAGCACTACTGTGACTCAAATAATCACTTATTTTTAAGGGGGATTTGCTGATGTAAAATTGGTTTCTTATCTTCCCAGCCCCCAGTGAGCCTTTACTGTGCAAATTCGCTGATGGAGGACAAAAGAAGAGACAGAATCAAAGCAAATACACCCAGAATGGGAGGCCTTGGCCCAGGGAAGGAGAGGTGAGTCCAGACCAACAACTTTTTCTCAGACATTTGGCAGCAGAAGGGTGGAAAGGAAACATTTGGGGCCATGATGAAATTAGGTCTGGTGCAAAACCAAATACCCTCAAAGGGATAAATGAGCAGACCTATACTAATGTGTTCAGGACGAAATTACTTGCAGAGGACTCTAGGACTTCAAAATTAAGTTCAGTTCTGCACTACAGTAAATCTTCTGTCTTGAACAAAACTTGAACCTGAAAGGAACTCACTGAAAGACTTATCCACAAAGAATTGAGCTGTAATTGTATAATAGTTATAAAATGATGGTATGAATACTTAAGAAAATATTTTCAGTGAAATCAAGAGAGTTGAATGTTTGTGTTTTGAAAAAGGCAAGCAAAAATTGAGATTCATTTCATCCTACCACTGAGATGATCTACCTCCACATGTATGTATATTTATGTATATGCCCATATGTTCATAAATGTGTTGGTATGTGTTTTATTTGTGTATATATCAGTATAAAACATGACATTTTCTGTTTGTCAAGAAGGTGGAAGAAAAATTGATACATACAGGGTTGTACTTTTCACAAGAAAGAGAAGGAAAAGAGTTTAACAGTTGACCCTCCATTTACTCTCCTAATATGAATTGGTAGAAAAGCAAACTTGTGGATCCAGTGCCACTTGGAAATGGATTCCCTTTGGTTAATTTTTTGTAAGAAGACAAGGAAAAGGTGTCTGTGCTTTAATGACATCTTTTCACTCTTTGTGAAACAGAATGGAGTTGTTTGAATGACTTGAATAAGTGGCATTTTGCACCAAGACCATAATTTCAACAGAAGAGCTTTATTTAGTATTTCTGTTTAAAGCACCACTTCATCCATTTATCATTTAAGAGGCATTATATTTGATGCAGCATTTTACACTTTTAACACTGAGAAAACAGTTGTAAGAAAGAAAGGAGGCTGGAATTTTTCTCAGCAAAACCTTTAGCCATTTTTCAGTTTCTAAGACCTTTGTCTGTTTTGAGTGTTTCCATGCAGGTTTCAAAACCCCTCCTGAAGTGCATGGTTATGTTTAAGTACTGCATGATCTATAACTCATTACATTAAGACGTAGAAAACAGAATCATCACTGACCATTGGAAGCTAACAAAGGCAAGAGTATCAATATTCTCAGCTTTAGAAAGTCAGTTCACATTTTGTTCTTAAAAGAAGGTGGTTGGGGGTGTAATTCAGTGTCTTTAGTGTGGAGTTTAGTACAGTGGCAGGTAGCCCTATGCCCCAAGAAGACAGATGATGCTGATTGCATTCATTACCACACACCATCCATATCAAACATCTAGAGAGACTCATCTAACCATTTAAAATTTGGTTGGGTAAAATGCCTGCTGATTAAAGATATCTTTGGATCATAGAACATAACCAAAATATCCTAAGACTCAGTTAGGTAACTTAGCAGTAATGATTGAAACTTCAGTTTCTGTCTCCTGAAGAACCTGTAATATCACTTTACACAATAGATGGCAATTATAGCAAGGTACTTCACCTGAGTCTGACTTTCTTGCAAAACAAATCAATAAACATAGAAGAAATGTAGAGTTAGAGCTGCCAGCTTACTACTGTGTAGAGAATCTGGGGCTTTTGGTTTTGAGCATGATAAATACCATGTGTACTGTGGCATGAAAACATTGTGGAATCAAGTTTAGGAAACAGAACACCTTATAATTTAGATGTAGGTCTTAAAAATATATTCCCAATCTTTGTTTTCAAAAGTTGATACTTAAGAGCTATAGATTTTCCTGTTAAACTATGAAAATTAAGGGACCACAATAAATTTATCTATGACCAATGAAAATATATTCCAAATGTATAGACACATTGAGAGGAAAGAGATCAGGAAAGAAATGTTATGCACTAGAAATATGCCTATCATATATCTTGGCTTTGGGATGAGAAATAGACACACCTAAAATGTTGAATAATTTTGTGTGCCCACCATGCCATATTTTTTGCCTCTATTTCCCCTTGCACTGTACTTGCCAGAGTAACTTAAAGTTTATTAGCATGGTTGATAAAGTATGACATAATACAAATTAGCCCTATATAAGAAACAATTAATATTTATATATCAGTAAATTTTAATTACTGTATTTCATTGGTTCTAAGACACAAGTTTTTGTTATCATTCTTTTTCCCTCCTTTACCATTCTGAAATTGGTTCTCCTCTTATAATCAATGGCATCTTACAAGACAATTTGCATTTTCTCCTTGTTAGTACGTTGGGGACACTACCTACATTCTCTGCTTGCGGTCTGATCACACTGGTTGCTTGAGTAAAATCAGTAACCAAAGCAAGGATTGTGGGTCAGATTCTCAGGGGATATTTTTCTTTGTCTCCTTCCTTCATTCAATGTCAAGACTGAAACATTAACATTCCTTAGAATTCATTTCTGATGGGTGTTTTTGTTTTTCATTTACATTTACACTAAAGTTGGCATCCCAATTTTATAAGGAGATCATTTGGGGTGTTTATTTTTGCTTGTTTGTTTGCTTTAGTATATAAATCAGTGGAACACCTTTTAACTCTTATTGTCTTAGGTAAAATGAAAAGAGTAACTTAAGATTCTTCTGCTCCAGAATTTGAGGAAATAGCAGAGACTGAGACGAATGTTTACTTTTCCTCTCTCTTGAAAGTCAAGTAAAAAATGATAATGTGAAAAGGATTTCTGATGAAATGCGTAAGATACAAAACTTCTAAGCATTTCAGAAGTACCATAAACATGACAATGGATAGACTAATTAAAATTTTAATGTATTATTTAAAGCTGTTTTCTTCAACGCTGCATTTTGATAAGATTTAGTAGTATAGTTTGGTGAAATGCATTTCTTTATGAAAAAATCTAACACTGAAAACTTTATACCCATAAATTAGTTTAAATTAGCAAGATTTTAAGTGTAAGTATATGCTAGTGACCATGTTTTTGCATAAGTGAAAAAGAAATATTTTAATGTTATTAACTAATCTTTCAAGAGACAACTGGAACTCTGAGTTGTCAAGGGTTAAGCCAAATCAGATCAAGGGACTGGGGCTGTTTGGCTCCTCTACTCTGGTGTTCTATGGTTCTTGTTTTATTTCTTAAAGCAGCAGTCTCAAACTTTGGTCTCTGGGTCCGTTTATACTCTTAAAAATTACTTATTAGTTCACTTAAAATATGACAAATAGAAACCCTCACATGCTAACAAAACTCGTATATTTTTAGGAAAAAAAATGTATTTTTCAAAGCAAAGGCAATGTTTTAACGAAGAGTGGCACTATTTTACATTTTTGCAAATCACTTTAATGTCTGGCTCAGTAAAGGATGACAAGATTTGCTCATCTGCTTCAGGATTCAGTCTGCTGCTATACACTGTTTGAAGCATATGAAGATATTTAACTTCACATTCTTTGAAAAGGGAAGAGCTTAAGGATCTCCTAAAAGGATCTTAACTGTTAAGTGTCATTAGGTCACCCTTTGAGAACCAATGCCCCAGAGAAGCTTGAGTCAAGGATAGGACTGATATTTAACTTCCATATACTGGAAGAGCCATGCAGCTTGTTAAAATATAAAATGTCTCTGTATCATTTGGTAAGTAGTCACTAACCCCTAGTCCATCACTGCAACCCACTTCCTCTTCTACCCTAGTGCCTCCTCCCATGATCCAGCAAGGATAGGGTGCTGGCTGGTACAGCAGGAGTTCCTCAGGATTCTACTCCAGCGTTTACATTTTGATTGGCCAGTGCTTATGCCATACTGGTGATGAAACACTTTTAATGTCACCCAAGCTCAGGAGCAGTTTCACTTTATCATACCTATGGCCCCCATGACTCCCATGACATTGCATTGGCCAGATGTTCTGTTACATATGAGGTCGTATACTCAGTTCTTACTTCAGGCAGAATGCTGCCCAAATTGACCTTGTTCGTACTCCTCTAAATGATGGGTCTGGGACCAGAAATGCTTCAGACCAATTCAAAAATATATCAGGAACATGAAAAGGAACTCCTGTTGCTGTCTTCTGCGTTCCTAAAGAATACACTTCCAATGACTACTGAGAAACCACCAAATTGGACTTTGAACAGCTGATCGAAAAGCAATAGCTGCAAGAATTCCCCAGATTACCACATCAAAATATCATTGATGGCAACTTAATGCCTCAGTGAGGATAACTGTAAACTAAAATAGATGGTTATTCATTCATTCATTCCACAATTATCACCATCACCACAACAACACACACACTCTAACTTGTGGTATGCATATTTTTACAACCTTTATTCAGTTATGCTGTAAAGATGATTGGATCAAATCAAAGATGAGTAAGTTTTCACTACAGTGATGAGAGTCACTTATATTTTAAAATCGCTTCATGTTGACTTTTGTAGTGACTGTTTTTTGAGTTTCCTTTAGAATTTTCAAATATAAGAAAATACTGAGTTTGAAATTACAGAATATGGTGCCTTCTACCAAATTTTTATGCTGGGCTTTTAAATAGTGCAAATATTATAAACCAGTTCTCACTGGCTTCAAAACTCTGATACAGCTTCATAAAATTTTCCCAAGCTTTACATTAATTGAGTCAGTAAATGTCATTGGTAACAATTGCTTTGGGAATTGTACATCCAAGAAATAATGTCTTGGCTATGGACACAAACAAGATATGACAACTGAACAAAAAATAACCCAAGAAAGTACTCAGATGTCTAGTGAAAAGATGCCAAGATTTGATTATAAAATCAAAAATCAATAAAATGATATTTCTTGCCTTTATCTCATTTACAGTTCTCTAGTAGAGTCTATTTATTTATTTATTTTTCAGTATAGTCAATTTAAAAGCAAAGAACAATAATGAACATTTTCTATTTGTTGCTCTGAAGATATTTTTCTTTGCTATGGAAACATTTACCAAGATTATCTTCATAGTCTGGATATGAAAATGAACTAAACGAAGTAATGTAATATTTTTAATAATCAACACACAGGTTCCCAGGAATAGCTTACAGGTTATGTTGAGGAGAAAATTATGCAAGATTTTTGGGATGCATTCTAGAAATAAAGTTTGGATATCCTTAACTATTCCCAATTAAACAGCAAGTTTCAGGTGGAGCATGATGATATAGTATTTCTTGAAGATATTTTATTTAAATGCACTTTATTTGCCCAAAACACAATCCTATAGGTACAGGAGAATAGTGTGTACATTGCTCAATACCAAGGGTGCCATTCACACAAACCACATTTGAATGATGCCCCTTGGGATAGTGCAGTATTATAGATCTGCTTGGCCATATTCATTTGAAAACCTTTAAAAAATGCAATATACTGACATAGTGTACTTTAATTTCCTTATATTAGTAGATCCCATTTATACACTCACAAAATTCACTATTAGTGACCTGAAGCTAAGGAGTTATTAGTTTATCATAACCAATTTAAGGTAAGTGATTTGTTATGACCTATAACATAGGTAATATATTGTCTATTTTCAGACCTGAAATCAACTTGTTTTCAGTGATGGATGAAAACTTCCCCTGTGCTGTAAAGTTTTATAACTCTTGTCCATTCAGAGCTACTATTAATAAAAATTCTCAGTGCCATTAAGTCAATGAAGGCCTGCAAAGACCATGTGGGAGAATGGGATCTCCCACGCTAAGTCCATAACCAAGTGCAAGCAAAGTTGATAAGCTTGATTCTAAACACCCAGCCTCCTCCCCGTTGTGACTCATGGCATTAGGAGTAATGATTCTTTTTGACTAAATCCTTTTATGATTGAGGCAAAGATGTCTTGTTAGATTTCTAAGAAGACAAACGGCCATATCAATAACACAATAGTTACCTCCTGTATTGCGATTCTAGACAAATATTTTCTTTGGGGAATATGTTCTAGTTTTTTGTTTGTTTTTGTTTTTATTTTTATTTTTGAATGAAGGTGAAAACATGCAGATTTGGCATTGTAATTATCAATTTGAACCATGTCTTTATCGCCATCATCATCAGTATTGTTGTTATCATAAAGTGTTTGTTCCTTCATAGACTAATACTTCATGCTGTGCACTGAGGATACAGCGTGGTATAAGGAATGACCCCTGCCCTAAATGTATGAATATATCTGAAATATACCTTCACAGTGAGAGCCCCTCTCATCTCCTTGTGTTTCCTATGTGTATGACTTTCTTACTATCTCCGTGTATGGCTACTTTTTGCAGAAATGTTCTTTTTAAGAGAAGAATTGTTTGAAAAGAGATTTTTAAAAACGCAATACTGAAGAAGCAACTCAAACAAAAAACATTTCATCAGTCAATAAGCACTTATAGAGTGTCCACTATATTATATGGGAGGCATGGGACTGGATTGTATGGATGTCATGTAAACATATAGACAGATTTCCTCCTCCTTTGGACCCTAAAATGGCAAGATCTTCTTTGCCTGCAGAGTAGGAGATTAAAAGTGGAATAGAATATAATTTAGTGTTGTAGAAATTAAATCATTGACTGTAACTGACTTCATACCTATACAACAGTGAAAGAAAACCAAAAAAAGCCAAAACAATAATAAAAATAACAACCACCAAAACAACAACCACAAGAACATCAGTTTACATTTGTGTTGTTATTAAATATTAACTGTTTCTTTGTTTGTTTTTCAGGGTGGGTAACTGAAAATTGGTTTATGTGCATTTACAACCCAGAAATGCTTCCCATAGTTGGAAAGCCACACCTTGTCACTTGGCCAGTAGAGGCCTCTACGCCTTTGGGTGATGAGTGGCACAGGGAGAATAATGTTGAGAGAAGCAGCTTGAACTCTGGGGTGTGAATATTTCATGAATCCTAAGCCTTTCTCTTATACACCCATTGATAGTAATAATTCTTCCTGAATTTTAAGAAACCAAATGTGCCACCATCTGTAATGTGCCCGATGCTGTGTGTTTTTCTTCATAATTCTCCAGGCACTCTATTTAGTGGTTGAGGTGGAAAACTCTAGAGTTTAAATCACAAATCCACAACTTCTGAGCTGAGTGACAACGCTGGGAAAGTTTTTCAAAGTCCTTAATTTAAGTTTCCTCACCAGCAGCATGAGAACGGTTCACATATTTAGTGCTTGGTTGTGTTAAGTGAGGGGATGAGGGTACAGTACTGGGTACAGTGCCTGGCAACTGTAATTGCTCAGTAGCAGCTATTATTCTAACTATTTTAGTATTATTAACATAGCTCAGGGCTACTTAACCCAAAAGCCAGCTTTGCTCTCCATTCCTATGACTACAATGCTTTAAGTCCTTAGTTTCTAATTTTATACCACATCAATTTATTTTCCAAGTAGAAATCATTTTCAATGATACATTTATGGGAAAGAAAATTTGCTGTCAATATAATCTTCCAACTGAATTTTTTACTTATAAAACATATTAAAAAACAGATAAAAGTTAATATATTTAACTTTAACCCACATTATATTGATATCTTAATAAGATCACATTCCAAATCATAAAGCATTATTTAGCACTGCAACGTTAGGTAGTTTTCGAGTATCCCGACAATTTCCTCTCAAAGGTCATGTAATCATAAAAGCCAACAGGAGAAGAAGTGGCAGGGGGAGAAGTGCTTGGATGGAAAAGATGAACAAAAAAGCAAAATAAAAACATGAAATATTGCTAGAAATCCATGGAAAAAATTGAGCTACTATTGAAAACTGATCAATAACATTGATCAATTACATTTAGTTTTTAAGGAGAAAGAAGATGAATTATTAACTTATGCTGGTAAATAATGGCAATAAATTTTGTAGATGAAAGGTTCTTATGCAACCTCGGGGGCAATAAGAAGGATTCTTCATGCTCCAGTACTTTCCACTATCCTTCAAAGCAATTATTTTTGACAGAGGCAGCATTCTAATGCCTCAGTTGGTGCCTTATTGGATTTAATAAAGAATTGGGAAATAGGAATTTTCTTCCTTATACTATGTCTCTTTAGTGCTGAATATAAATAATCTTTAGGCTTCTACATCTTAATCTACATATGAAAGGTGATGTTACCAAATTCTTCTGTGTAACTTTCACAGTCCTTACAAATAGTGGTATTAATGCCATTATAAAATTTCCTTTTGTTTGCAAAAACTCAGACCTCATGAAATTGTCAGTATGAAAAAAAAAACCAGTTGATCCTCATTATTCACAATTTCATATTTGCAAATGCACCTACTCACTAAAATGTATTTGTAACCCAACAATCAATACTTGTGGTGCTTTCTCAGTTGTTAGCAGATATCAGCAGAGCACTGGAAATTTAAATCACCTGACAGGCACACCCCCAACCAAAGTTGGAAAAGGTGATGCTCTGCCCTCCTGTTTCAGTTCTCATTCTGCAAACAAGTGCCCTTTTCATAGTTTATTTAGGGCCACATTTTCCACATTGTTGTGCTTTTTGTTGGTGATTTCACTGTTGAAAATGGTCCCTAAATGTAGTGCTGAAGTGTTGTCTAGCATTTCTAAGTGCAAGAAATCTGTGATGTGCCTTACAAAAAAATTCTAAGAAAACAGAGATAAGCTTCACTGAGGCATGATTTATATAGTGCTGTTAGCAGAAGTTCAATGTTAATGAATCAATGATATTTATTAAATAAGCTGGCTTTAGATAGAAAATAAAACACATAAAACACATAAAACAAGACTATGTATTAATCAGTTGGTGAAAATGCTGTGACCAGAGGCTGGCTAGAACTTAACCCTCTATTTCCTCTAGGAGCTCTGATTCACTGTCTGCCTAATTCAGTGTTCATGATGACTTTACAGAACTTAAGAACTGAGAATAACATAAATTGATTCTTGTTTCATGAATTTTATTATTGAGTGGAATCCAGCCTATTGGTTAAGTTTGGCCTCTCCCATTAATTTAAAAAGATAATTTGCATAGCTATCAAAAGTTACTCTACAAATGCATGAGCCAACTACCATTATTTGAAGAGTTACATTAGAGCAAATTATCAGCTCATATGGATTTGACAACGATAATTCTGACTGCACTCGGCTTACAAATGCAAAACTTTCTAAGGAATTTGGAAAAAGCTCTGACCCTATTCTCATTAACTGAATGCATCTATGATTGACCAGTTGGCTTGTAATCATTTTGCAAAGATCATTAAACATTTGACCCAATTTAAATTTTACTACTTTCCTTGGAAAGAAAAGTCCTTAACCTAATACTCTGAATTATTTCTACTGTCATTTCTAATATTCCTGTTTACTCATCTATTTGTATATGAGAAGGCCCTTGACCCTTTACTTAGGAACTAAAATGGGTCACACTGACATGGAAAATGTTGAAGTTAAAGTGTGCACAGATGGCTCTGGAAGTAATGGCGAACATGCCACAAACATGCTACATAAAATCTGCCGAGAAAGAGGCTTATTTCTACGGTCACCATTCACTGGGAACCCCCTCAACAGAATATTTTGTTGAGTCTCTCGAAAGCATTTGGCTGTGGCTGTTACCACTACACTATAAAACATATACTTTGAGGCATTCTTAGTGAGAAGACAAGACACAACTCAACAAAATAGCTCCCTTGCCTTCAGTTGAATCTGCTCTGAATGGTGTATCCAGCTCATTAACTATTTGGTCAGTCACTAGTCAACATCCTTCTTATTGAGTACGAGAAGAACACACTGTCATTCCTGACAATGAGGTCCAGGAATATATTTCATTTCTATTAACTTTAAAGCCATATTGGCTGCAATTTAATTGTACAATACTGACCACTAGAAAATTTATGTTTCAGAGATATGGAATTGAAGTACCATCCCAATGAACTACTAGAATAAAAAATATTTGAGGAGAGGCTGAAGCATAATTCCTATGAAATAATGTATATATAAAGAATTATTTGGAAAACATAGTAATACCATCTAGACTCAGGATATTTTAAACCATTTTTGGTGAAGGTAGGAATATCATCTATATACAGTAGTCCACCCTTATCCACGAGGGATACGTCCCGAGACCTACAGTGAATGCCTGAAACCATGGATGGTACCAAACCCTGTATACAAGAGTACTTCAAAACATTCTTGGAAAAATGGAATTAAAAGATAATATGAAAATTTCCATGAACTTTTTGAAGACCCCTTGTATACTATGTTTTTCCTGTGCATACATACCTATGATAAAGTTTAATTTTTAAATTAGGCACAGTAAGAGATTAACAACAAAAACTAATAAAATAATAGAACAATTATAACAATATACTGTAATAAAAGTTATGTGAATGTGGTGTCTCTCTGTCTCTCTCTCAAAATATCTTATTGTATTGTACTCTCCTATTTTTGGATTGCTGTTGACCGTGGGTGACTGAAACCACAGAAAGCAGATAAGGGGGGAATACTACAGCTGGACACTATTTCCTTTGTGTATATCACAATGCTTGACAATTAGTTGCCCAATTCTTTTCTTTAACAAGACCCTGGAAAAAAATTAAGATATATCTGCCAACATTGCCAGGTTCTGTAAAAGTCCTTTTAACCTTGAACTAAAGGAGAATCTTTATATATGTGATCTTGAAAAGAGCTGTTCGTTTTTATGATGCACACTAACATTTGAAAGTTGAGTTTGTTAGCTAGCCCACCAGATGTGGTTTTATTTATTTCACATGCTTTACTTACAATTTAAAGAGCAGGATCAAGGTGAACGGGCCTTCTAATCTTAAAAGAGATCTTCTCATTGGCACAAGAACTTGAATTCTCAGTAATTCAGCACAAAAACTTTCTTACTCAGTTAAGTGTTCTGTTTGAAAGTTGCTAGGCCCAATATTTACTAACCTATGATCACTAAGGATAAAAAGTAAATCTTGCAAATCCCTTTAACAGTGCAATTTTTAATGCAATGAAATTGGTGATGAGCTCCAGTCCTCTGCCTAGCCCATGTTCTCAAGGGAAAAGATGGAATAGCATACTTATGTTCTTGGGACGGGGGTAGGGGTGGGGAATGTAGGAAGGGCTTAAGGCTAGGAAGATTATAATAAGCAATTATGAAAGGAAAGGCTGATGGTTGATCTCCATACCCTCTGTATTGCCCTGACCCAGTTTCCCTGGATGAAGGCAACTAAATGGGGCATCAACCAACTGGGAGATTTCTGAAGTTGTTGGCTTTGTCCCGGTAGGCCCAGTCTGTCACAAGACTCAGAATCATCCCCATCCATGTAAAATCTTCAGGTAGTGCCAAACTACAACTGGAACCTGGAAGAATGTAAACCGATTAGCCAGATACCTGGAACTTTCTCCTGTGGAGCTGCACAGGCTCACCCTAGCAGCGACCTTATCATTTTATATTTTTCACCTTAATTAACCATGTCATGGTGGTATTTAGCAGTTAATACATCATTAACTATAAGACATCATTGATTGTAGATGAAATATTATTTTAAATGCAAAAGAGAAGAAACTTGACAAACTATGAAATGCCATCAATTGTCATATGAATCTCAATTTCACAGGTATTAAAATGTGAAAAAAATAAAAAAACAAATGTGTGTTTCAGAATCTCTGAAATTCAGTCATTTAAATTGAGATAAAAATAGATGAACCAACATACAATATATTGACAGTCTCTTGTCTCTTTTATGGTTATCAATCAAGGATTAATTTAATTTTGATCTTAATAACAAATCAGACTACAATTTATTTTTCCAACTTTAAGACTTAGCTATATTATAAAATGCTATTATACCTTTTCTTCTGCTTCCCTTTCAGCCAAGCTTTTTCTGTGCAACCGTAGGCTGTCTCAGTTTTCCAGTCTTAATTCTATTGTCATCTTTCTATATTGTACTTCTCTACTGCTATGTAAGGGAGAAATTCTCTGACCAAAATGCTTTAGCAAAAGCCAAAAAAGGAGAAATATTGTGGTGACATAGTGATGACGTAGTATATAAATAACAACATCATGACCCTCCTTGATGTTCTTTTCCCCAAAACAAAGAGGTTACTTTTCTCTATTGTGGCTATTTCTGCTACTTTTAAAGTGATAAATCAGGGGCATCTAATTTGCTTGATTCCCAAATAACCTGTTGAAGATGTCACTATGACTTCTAACAGTCCTTCTGTCCTACTCTTATTGTGATTCTGAGCCAGACATTTCAAGAAGAAGGGACTCCAGGGGTTTTGGCTGCCTCTAATTCCTCCTAGGCTACTGTTCTTGACTTAGTTTAGTTCTACTGGCTTTCCCACTGCATCGGGCATGTCTCTTGGCAATCCCAGTAATCATCTTGCTTCCCCTTGTCTCTATGACCAGCAAAGGGCTAAAATATTTTCTTTAGAAGTTCAACTGAATACAGCTTAATTTTTTCAAGAGAAAATTTTACTAATAAAATAAGAAAAAAAATAAAAATATACTCAAATTCCATTTATGATACAAATTTAACTAAAGTCTAAATTCAAATTTTTCTTTTAATCATTTATTCATTTATTTGTTCATTAAGCAAAATTTATTGAGGTTCTATGACGTTCCAAACACTAGGCTAGAAAGAGGAGATACCAAGATGGAGATGGCTAAGAACCTAGTGGGGAGACACACACATATTAGCTCCTATCCTGGGTCATGGGGGCAGAGCAAAGGCAGCATTTAGTGCTACATAGAGAGAGAAATGGCTTTAAGAGACTGTGATATCTAGTCTGAGGCTGGAAGAATAAAATTTCAATTATCCCACAGATGGTAATGGAGAGAGTTTCCAGCCAAAAGCCACAGTTGTAAAGACCCAGAGGTAATGCTCCAGGGTCAGGTGAGTGTATGTCTGAGTGTGGTGAAGGGTGAGGTCTAGAGTTGCACAAGAAGGTTGTGGAGATCAGCAGATACAGAGGGACTTGATTGTGAAAGGTTCTGTGAGTGATGTTTTATCTTAAGGTAACAGGATGCCACTGAACGGAAGAACCATGATGCGGTCAGATTTGCTTCTCGCAAGAACAATCCTCACAACACAATGATATGGCTGGGGATTGGAAGGGGGTTTGAGCAAAGGCAGGAAAGGATATTATACCACAAGATATTGGTAAACACCTAAACAAAAAATGAGGATAACTTGTAAGAAGGCAGTAACCACACATTGGACTTAGTAATTTAACTCGGCAATAAATGTTTGGAATTCAGGATAGAAACTTGAAGTTGAGACCAATATTCAGGAATCACGAGGATATAAATAATAGTTGGGATCAGAAAGTGAATGTCACCATGGTACGGAGGCAGAGAAGAGAGGGAAAATCCTGTCCCTGAGCATTGGCATCTCAAAGGTAGGTGGATCATGTAACACCAAAGAAGAAATTGTTCTCTGAGAGAATAGAAGAAACCGAGGGAACAGGATCTCAGAAGTCAAAGGAAAGGAGTTTTGAGGGAAGAAAAAATTTTACTGGTCAAATGATGCAAATTAACGAAATATGATTTGGGATAAATGTATTCCTTGGATTAGAAATTATGAAAATTAGGAAGTATAGTGTTAGCCATTTTACAGGTTGGTTTGCACCTTTTATAGGACAATTATCCAAGATTTTTCTATCTTACCTCAGGACTGCATAGACCTTGGAAATTTCCTTTCCTTACTATCTTATCTGTCCATCATCTTCTCTTCAAGAGAGGGACTGGTTGCAGTGTAGCCCAGGGAGCATCCCTTCAGCAGTGAGAGCAGACAATTGCCCTACATGGTTGACTGCCTCTCCTGGGAGAAACAGACCATTCAATGACGTGCCAGAGCCTTCCCCCAGAAAACTCTACCACTTGTCTCTTATGAAGGTCAGAAGTTCATCATGCCATATCCCCTTTCAGTTAGTATAACCTTTCCTCAATTTTGCTCTGAACATATTTTTTCCCGGGATTGGTTCCTCCGTTAACAGAAAGGAGGTTAAAAGCCCTTTCTTTGGCAACAGCTTGACTCAGTATTGGTCATCTAGTGTTTTTTTTTTTTTTTTTAATTGCTGATTTTTATTGGTTCCTCTGAATATCTTGCATATCCACACTTGTTATCATGTATGAAAACAGTAAGTTCTCAGCCAGTATGGTCATTTGAATTTCTGAATTCTTACTAGCTTCTACCACTAGAAAAACTGCATCATTAACCCTGAATTTTTAGTCTTCATTCTTGACCTCCTGCCTACTCTCACCCTGACCCTTCAGGATGGAGTAACCCCACCCATCCCACCTCTTCTGTATTCTACTGATCCAGCAAAGCTAAATGCCTCCTGATATTTTCATGTCTACTTCTGAATCTGGCCTCTGATCTACATTACTTTTACAAACATGCTTTTTTTTCTCTCCTGAATTTAAAATTTTAAAACAGTCATAGAGAATATAAAGTTCTTTTTTTAATTAAAGGTTTCCTCCACCATTGTAAAAATAATTCTTTTTATATACAACTTAAAGGAGTCAGAAAAAAAATTTATGAAAGAAAAAAAAGTCATTTATACTTGTACCACCCAACATTTTATCATTTTGTTGAAATTAATTTTTAGTTTCTTTTCTAGTCAAAGATTTTTAAAATTTTAAAATTTGTGTTTTTTGGCACATATTGTACACATAATTTTGCGTCATGATTTGCTCACTAAAGGACATGTTTTCTAAATAGAAATACTGATAAATAAATATAAGCAAAAACTAAAGGAGATTTCACTTCAAGAGCAAAACCTAAATGTTTACAGTACATGATAATTTTCAAGTCCCTTTTATACACATCATCTTAAGTCACTTTATTTATTGAATTTTTAATTATAACCAAATAACAGTTTTAAATATTATTAAAATTGGTTGTAATAAATAAACTCTCTAAAAATGATATCTGGAAAACTATATTGTCTTTGTCTTCTTTGGTTTTCTGGACTCAGTTTGTACTAATTAAGTACACAATATTTACTAACATATATAATATGAACCACATACTTACCAAAGTATTGTCTTATATCTGATCATAGAAGACTGAAAATTTTAGTAATTATTTGTTTATAATTTATCTGGTTACAATACATCATTGTGTCAAGACAGACCTTAGAAAAAGGAGAAATGTTGCATCACTGATTTCATTTTCCAGGTATTTCAGTCTGTATCTAATTTTATAAATTTTACTGCCTCAAACTTTTTGATCCCCATTCACATCCCAGTGTAAAAGTATTTTCAAAAGTGATAAAACAATTCTGTCAGTCCAGAATCTCATTGACTTTGTTATAGTCAATGATTCTCTGCTCCTCAGCTAAGACGAAGTGTTACAGTCCAGGGGATCGTTCTAGAATAGTAATGTCTGTTCCCTAATGTGTTCACTTTAAGCAGTATTTCCATAAGTATTACCTCTCGACATAATCTAACTTAGTCATTTACGGTTATGAATATCTAATATCTAACTCTTAAGTCAAACTGATCTGTTTCAATGAATCCCCAACATTTGTTAAAAACAGATACCCTAGTTATTTCAGTAAGACATTTCAAAAATTTTCTCCAAAATATTGAGCTCTAGTAGTATAGATTCTGCCTAGAAGACCTAGAAATACCTTATTATAGCTGAAATACCAAGCCAAAACTTAGCTGCTGGCTGTTGAAAATGACAAAAATTTCTCATATTGTTTTAAATAAATTATAAGTGCTTCCAATATATAAATAATGTAAACTTGAAACATGGAAAATATTTGTGAATTTAATAAGCCCTTTTTGAAAGTAAGTGACAGGATGAAACATCACTTTTCTACATATGTAGTGTGACATTTTCATTTTGTTCCAAGATATTTTACTTTTTCTGTGATTCTGGAGTTTGTAAACATGCCATAATATGGTGATTACATAACGATGATTTCATGGGTCTAGCTTAGTATAAAGGTGGCTAGACAGAGCAGCCAAATCGATTTCTTTTTAACTTTGTGGAAAGAGACGAAAGGAAATTGAATGCAAAATCTACATTAAAACCATATTAGAATTATAACTCAACGATCTGTTACACATGATATGAGAACCAGATGTAGCCAAGCGTTAGTTATTTTGCTATGATATCCAGCCAACAAGTTAAGTTCAAAAAATCCTTTGTTTAAACCATGCCTTGTTTTGTTACCCACAATGTTCCAAATGTATATGACCTGACACTATCTCTTGTTGTCTCCTCTTGCCAAAGGTACTCAGAGGCAGGACTGTCCCTAGGCAAAATCATGAAGTAGGTGAAACTTGTGTTCATTCCCTACCCTTTTGCAATGACAATCTCACCTTAGATTCTCTCCACCTTCCTGTCCCCAGGTACCTACTCCAGTTGCTCATTGCTCTGGGTTCACCCTCTGTTTTCCAGGGAGCTCATGCTATCTCCTGTTGCCCAATCCTTATGTGATTGTATAATTTCCCTTATCAAAAATGTTCAGTGGCTCCCCAAGAGGAACTGGGCAATCAAGATCCTCCCTTCTTACCTTTTGAGACTCATTTCCCACTCTCCCCTCCACATGTTCTACTGCAAGTAGATCACCTACCTTGCCATTTTTATTTACATACCATTTCCCATGTTGTTCTTTTTGCCTGAACTGGCCTTGACCTCTCATCTCCATCTATGAAAATCCTACTCATCTTCAAGACTCCGCTCATCTGCACCTCCTCTAAGTGCCCTACCTGATCACCCCCAGCCTCTCTCCTCCGCACCTCATCCATACCACTCATGGCACTTAACACATATTGCTTTGAATTATAATATTTATGTATGTGTCTTGTCTCCAGGCACTGTGCTGGGCGCTTTACAAACGTAATCTCTTTTAAATTTCACAACAATCCAATGAGGTAGGTATTATACCACTTACCAGCTGAGAAAACTGAGGCTCAAATGGGTTAAATAGTTTGCCCAAGGTCACACCGCTAGAAAGTCACAGAGCTAAGACTTGAACCGAGGCCTGTCTGAATCCATAACACATATTGTTTCCAATATACCATATTGCCATCTTCTCAACTCTTTTCCATCTTCCGAAAGATAGTATGGGAGTTTAAGACAGAGGAAAAAGCCAGCCTAGATTTTCAGATAAACAAATATGTATCCAACAAAGAAATATAGTTTATTGAATATTACTACATTCTTAGCTAGAACTGATAGGTTAACTTTAACTACAATCCATGATGAATTCAAGTAAAATGTCAGAGAAAAAAGAAAAAGTCCTTATCTAATACCTAGAGTGACCAGAACAAATAAACATGCTGTAAGAAGAGAATGTTCAAAGCGGTTTATAATTCAAGAAAGCCTGCATAGCATTGGTCTCTCTCTCAGCACTCTTGGAAAATAAGTACAGGGAAAAGAAGTAAATGTAGAGTTGACTAGGGAAGCCGTCCTATAAGTCCCCAGGATTTATTTGGGGTAGTTGGGGTGGCTGACGATAGGATTACCATTCTAAATCTCTTATGAATTAACAATCCCTATATTAAGTATAAACCCACTTTTTTCATTCTTTCTCCAGTGTGGCATCTTGGATAAATTAGCAGAGAGAAGCTCATTGTTCCTAAGGAGAAAATTTCATCCTAAATGGACAGCTTTTACAACTGCCCTTTTGAATACCCAGGACCCAGGAGTTTCAGCTCAGCCCTGGAAAGCTCTGTTCCAGCCAGTGTTCAGCCTAGGCCAGCCTCCCACAAGTCACATAGCAGAGGACTCATCCTTGGGAAGAATTTAGACTTTGGATCTCTATGTATTTTAACACCACTTTTTACCTCTCCCAAGGCAAAAAACAAAAACCTTTCATTTCTGATGTTTTATTCTCTTCTCATTTCCTAGTCCCCCTGCTTGTCATATTATCAGTTGCATATTTTTTTAACATGAGTAAATGAGCAAGATCCTTAGGTTTAAAGAGGCCATTCAGTTACCATTAAACGTGAGTTCTTAGTGCACTTCTATTAACTTCTGACAGTCATCTCAATTGTGTTTGCAAACTCTATTTCAACTCACGTATGCTCTCTTTACACCAATCCTATTCATGTATGGCTCCATACTCTTGTTCCTCTTACCAATCTTAATAATAATTTAAAAAATATTATTGCATGCAATCTAAGCATACATACAGCAAATCATACTGTACATCAGGCAGGCCCTGTGTTAAGAATCCTGAGAATTTTCATTTTAGTTATGTGCTAAATCTGAGGAATTCAAGGATCCCAACAGGAAAACCACCTTCAACAACACTGGGAAAAGGGAAAAAACTCAAACATGGAAGCTTTTTTTTTTTTTTTTTTTTTTTTTTTTCCTGTAGCACTTTTATGGGTTTTCTTATGCTTTACAAAAGTCCTCCAAACACATTCACTTTTTTTCTAACTTTTTATTTTGAAGTAAGTATAGATTCACAGGAAGTTACAAAAGAAATTTATAGGAAGGTCCTGTATACCCTTTATCCAGCTTCTCCCAGTGGTTACATATTAATTATAATACACTATCAGCTCCAGGAATTTAATGTTGTTCTAATTCACTTTTAAATTTCAAAAAGGAAAAAATAAATCCATAAGGACAGCCTGAGAAATTTTAAATTCCATTCTGTATTTTCTTCCTATCCCAAGTGGTAACCATACTGAGAATCCTGGTAAACAAGAGGTGGTATGCCTATACAGCTACAAGGAAAGTCCCTCCTGGTTGTCAGAGATGATGCTCAGTTCTCATTCAAATCCTAGGCCAGTGTCATAGTAGAAACGTGGAAAGGACCCCACATCAGAAGACTTGGGTTGAAATCTGGTTCTGCCTCCAAATGTGTGACCTTGAGCAAGTCAATTGACCTTTCAAGCTTCAATGTCTTCATCTATAAAATGGAGAAAATAATTCTCCTGCCTACTTCATAGGGTTGTTGTGAGGATCAGATGTGATGCTGTATACGAAGGGATGAGGTAGGCTGTGAATCAGCAATCATGACGTTTAAATTCTTTTCTGAAACTATTGCCCATTATAAAAGTATAATTTCTCAGAGGTGGTCTTATTCTTAGAAACAGAACAAAACTACCTCCTTATTAGTCATGTGGCCTAGTATTTTCATCATATGTAAATATCTCTCCTTTCTGACATTCTTAGCAGGACAGGATCTAGCAATATATGGAATAAGCACTCTGTGACTCATTACCTACACACCCCTGAGGCATATGATCTATTTTAAAATAAGCATTTCTTAACATTTTCTTCCATGAGGTTTAATGCATTTTAAGTAGCTTTTATTTTTTATTCTGACTGCAAGATTCATCCTTACTTTTTTTTTCATGCCATGAGATGTACAGTAGATGCTCTTGACAATAGTGAGAAATTATAAGGTTACCAGATTAGACAGTGGATGGTTTATGACGTAGAAATGGAAATCATCCAAGCAATGTTGTTCCTTAGTTTGTCTGGATATCTAATATAAACTCCCAACTCACTGGTGGATTCTGGTGTGTGGGTAGTAAAAATGCTAGTCTTGGCAGTTAGGGTGGAAAAATATATAGGAGAAAATAAACTTAAATCATGGAAAGTAAAGATAAAAGTCTTTGTGTGTACTGAATGTTTTGGGAACCACAATGAAAATGTTAAAATCTATTTTCTTCCCTTTCCCTCCTATACACAGGCTGGCATGGCTCTGACCTATGATCCCACAGCTGCCATACAGAATGGGTAAGTTGACCACATTCTCTCTATTTTAATTGCAAAGACATCTTTGAGCTCTGAATCAGTACCAAAGAAAAATGTTCAAATTTGTTTTGTTTTTATTTTACATCTTTAAACAAAAACTTTAGACCAAACATTTCTTACCATTGTATTTTTTTTCATTCCCATAAGTGATTCTGATCTCTCATTTTCACAAGGACTTTGTCCATATTAAATCCTTCCCTCTTCTCTCTCTCTCTCTCTCTCTCTCTCTCTCTGGTTGGTGAAAGTATGAGGAACAGGATGTAAAGGAGTAGTATGGATAAAGCTAGGCTGGGGCACTTATCTGTGTGTCTCTAGGACAAGAGTGTTGCCCCTGCTAATGACTATAAAGTTTGGCTTTCCATAATTTTTAGTATGTGCCGAAGTTAATTTCTACATTAATAATGCTTTTACTCTTTTTACTCTGGTGATCAAGAGAATGGTGATGGATAGAAATCAAGTTAGTAACTCAGGCGATTGTATCTCCATTCTTCATTTTAATAAGCATCTGGAAATCTTCAGCCTCTTACTTAGACCATGTCACATAGCTTAAAATTCCTCCTCTGAAAAATAAGAGTGTTAACTAACATGATCTGGCCTCTCTACAGTTCTGTGCATTCTGAATATCTTTGGTTGAAGTTTTCTTCTCACTCCCTAATCCCTTCTCTTTGCTTTGGCTTTCTTGCAGTTGGCAATAATTATTCTTTGGTTGGTTGCTTGTTTTATTTTTACAGCCTTTTATTTTGATTTCTCTATGGCTTTCAGTTGTCTGTCTTTCAGTCTCCTTAAAGAAGCAATCATGATGAAGGCCTCATTGGTCAATATAGGGGCAGAATGAATTAAACCTCATTTTGTATTTGGTCAATGGCCTTTAAAATCTGTGGGATGTTGAAAGTGTTTGAATTGTTATAAGTGTACCTCTTACTCTTATAGTTATTCGTTCAGGCAGTCATTTATTTAGGCATTCAACAAACATCTAGTAAGTCTGCCAGGCACAGTGCTATGTTCTGCAGGTTTAAAAAAATAGTGTATGAGACAAGGTCTTTTCCTTCAACAAGGTCACAGTCTTCTCTTCCATAAAAGAGTAAACACTGGTGGTACACTAGGCTAGGAGTCTAGTCTTTTCTCCTTTCGTTGATTAGAATTTCCCTCTAGGAGTGAAAATTAAGGATAGCCTTTCATTTATCCAATAAGCATTTACTTATTTCCAACAAGGCACTACAAACTCAGTGGGTAGAAAAAAGTAAAGACATGGGGAAGAAAGTCCTCTAGAATCATATTGTATAAATGGAGATAAAATAGCTACTCAAAAGGTAAAACATAAGGCATTATGTGTTAAGTGAACCTGACTAAAAAAAGGGTGCTATAATGGAAGGAATGACATTTATTGAATACGTGTTATGCACTGAGTATATTTTTTATTTATTTATTTATTTTTCCTTTTTGTCTTTTTCCGTGTCTGGCAACGGATCGCAACCCTCAGTGTCGCCCCCATACCGGACCGGGACCGGCAACGGGATCGCAACCCTCGGTGTTGCCCCCGCGCCTCGCTCAGCCAGTGAGCGGGAACCGGTCTGTATGTGGGATCCGAACCCTCGGCGGGAGCGCCACCACACTCCCAAGCGGTGCACTATAGCAGTGCGCCACCGGGCCGGCCCCTATATTTGTTATTTAATTGTACATAGTTTCAGAATCAAATTAATACACTGATTACAATTAGAAATTTATTTTGAAAACTTGCACACATCCAGAAAAATAAAAATGAGTTGAATAAATACTTGTATGCCCATTAATTAGGTTCAGTAAGTGTTAAATTTTGTAGCATTTTACATGCATGCATATGCATGTATGTATTATATATATATATCTTCCTATCTATTATATATAAGTTATATATCTACTTACTAAAAGTAAGATAATCTGAAGGAACTATTTAATCATGCATTAAACAAATAGCCACCAAACAATTCTGTATTCAGGGCCCTCCATCAAGGATTGGGGACATACTGGTGAATAACACAGGCTCAGTCTTTGCTCTCCTACATTGTAGTGATAGAAATTGACATTAAAAAATTTCATTATTTATATACAGTGAGCACCCAGTGGTGAATTGCAGAGTGTTATGAAGAGTCTGGCCTTGTGTGGGTGACTATCAAGACTTCTCTGGACATGTGATGCCTGGAGCTGAGCTCTGACAACACTTAACGACTAACATATGTTAAATTTGATGGCAAAAGAGAGAGAAACAAAAGCAACTCTGAAATTTTAATCCTGGAAGGACTGGTGGTACCATTAGCAGAAAGACAAGGAAATAAGTGGGGAAAGATAATTTGCTCAATTTCAAACATGCTTGATTCTGAGACTCACTACAACAAAAGCCATCAGGAGTCTACCATAAAAATGGAACTGGAATTAGAGAATGAAGCCTTCTATGCTTTAGTCAATCATTCTTCAGTGAACAATTTTAAATTTTCTAAAGGCATAATTTTCCAAGTACTCATTCCTGTTCATTACAAACCTAAAGAGAAAAATTAAAGATTTCAGGTCCTAATCCAAGCAGTTAGAGGTGAACTTTGGGTGGTGCCATGTTGGAGGTGGTGAGGGCTGGCTAGTCCACGGTAAACATGTCTCCCTTCTCCTGAAGGTTTGCACCTCACAGTTTAGGTCACCCCCTCTAGACCAATTGAGGTTGCTGCAGGTACATCTATTAACTTCAAATCACCTGAAATATAATATGTCTTTATCTGTATCTTTTACTAACAATGTAACATGAAATCCTTTGAACTATTTGGACAATTGCAAAAATGGTTCACCCTCTGCCACTGCCCACTTAGATCTTCACGACAATGAATATTTTCCTCAAGAAACAAACTTTAGTTAAGACCCTAAGGTAACCAAATTCTTGGTTTTACCTGGTCTCATATAATAAAGAAATTTATTCCATTAATCAGTCGCTCTCTTCAATACCTTCCTGTCCACAGAATATTCCTTTCAGCCTGTACATACACTCAAGTCTCTCCCATCTGTAAGGAAGGTAGAATCAAAACAGTCCTTTCCTGCTGATGGGATCACTTCTAGCAGCTGCACTGTGTTAGCCCTCTCTGCTGCTAAGCATCTTCACTTTCTCTATACACTTTCTTCCTTTATTCTTCACTAATTTAGCCTTTCGAGTATGAGTTCTAGTTTCAAAATTTACTGGGATTTCCCTTGCTGATGTCCCCACTTACCTCCAAATTTGTCAGTTGTAACTGACACTTTTAGTCCTTATACTATTTGACATCTTGCCTGATTTGACTTTTTCTTTTTATCATTTATATCTTTCAAAACTTTCTCATCCCTTGAGTCCCACAACTCCATTCATTGCTGTACCTTCTAGGTCCTCACTCTTACTGTTCTCATAGTCTCTTCTTCTGATTCCTCTTCATCTACCTGCTTTTGCTTTATCAGGGTTTGGTCTTTTTTCACTGTTTCTTCTCTCTAGTTTATCTCCTCTACCCCTCTTGTTTTTAGGAACTGCAGAATCCCAAGTCTGATATGAATGTTCAGAATAAAGTGTGTTACTCCCTATTCACATTGTTGTATTTGATCTAGCAGTTAAATCTAACTCAGAGGGAAGTAACCGAACAGAGAGAGAAACATTTATTTCTGTAAAGAACAATGCCTGTTCCATTGCAACTCACCGTAATCCAGTTAATATTGTTAAACATTGCTTAATGCTCATTCAGCTGAATTTAGCAAACTTTTTTTTGTTATCTATCTATTGCACTGTTTAAAATCCTTTTGGTGAAACAATCTGAAAAACAAAAATTTTCAATATTAGGGACAATGGACTTGTACCTAATTCTAATATGAGATAGAAAAGTATTGCAATAGAAGCACAAAGTGCTATAAGATTGATTGCACTTATTCACTTTGATATGTATACAATATTTTGGGAAGAGTACACAAGAAAGGGGGAGAGTGGTTTTCTGGGGAGGGTCAATGGGTCCTGGAAAATAGGGGTGCGAGAGAAGCTTGTCACTGTTGGCCTTTTAATTTTTTTTTTTTCAAAAAGAAAAATAAGAAAACTAATTCCATAGGATCACAAAGGAGAGGCAGTTGTGTTCTAATGAGGGATTGGGAAGGCTTCTTGATGGAGCCCTGACATGAGCTTTTCCTCTTGGGGAGGTCCCACGTCCTAGCTACAGGGCATATTTTATGACCTTGTGGCATCGTGTACCTACACACTAATCCGTAGGGCATTCTGAGTATCATAAGCAAAGATGTGGCTGGGTTGTGGCTAGTAGCTCAAACTGTGTAAAGAGTTAAATGTTCTGAATACCATAACTTCCACATTAATACAGCCACATGAAACTGAAATGAAGACTCCCAAATTTAGCTTGGTTGTTAGCTAGTGAAGAACAAACATTTTGTAACTCAACCACGGTGAATCTGTGCTGTGTGCATTCAGGAAGGAGAAAATGTCAGTTCTGTCATCTGCCTGAATCTATCCAAATTATCCCATTAAAATGTTAGTTCAATGTCACTTCTAACTAAGGCTTTGAAGTTTGGAGCGAAGAAGTGTCTGGGTCACAATGGATAAGTAAAATCCTGCGCACTTTTTATTATAGGCTAACTTAAGATAATAAAAATGCCCATTTTTCTTTCAGAGCTATTCAGCAAAACTCTATAATTTGTTATTACTAGTGCCCTATTGCTTTTTTAGCAGTCCAATATGAAATTCCATCACTTTCAAATATGTGCGCAGGAGATGGGAAATAATCCCTTCCATATTCAAAATCTCATCTTTCCTGTGCCTTTTTCACTGAGAGCTGCTGTGTAAAAGCCTCTTGGATTGTTTCATTTGAATAAAATGTATTCTTGGGGGAGATGCAAAAAAAGAATGTTTTCTATAGCATTGATTTGCCAGCTGTTTTATATGAGCATTTGATACTAAGCAATACGGAAGCCTTATCTTATTACACTAGGAAAGGAATCTAATGTGAAGGATATGTTGGCATTATAATAAAAATGACCAATAACTTATTAATCTTATGCTACTGTGTTACCCTGAGGATAGTATTCATGGTTTCAACTCTAACAATATTGCCTGTGGACATGAAAAACAAGGCAGTGCTGTTTATTTCAGTTTGCAAATAGGATTTTGTATGTTTTTTCTATAGTAAAAAACATTCTACCCTGGGGTTATTGGTATATTAATGTTATTTTTATTGTCAGTGAAATAAGATTGTACCATATTACTACTTACTGCCAAATCACCTGAGGATAATTTTTCTGCAGGCAAACTAATGTCCTATTAGTGACCTAGACTTGCATTCTCTAGATTTCTGGAGGACACTGCCTTTAATGCCAGAGAAACAAGTAATTCTTTGCATTCCTTAAAAATCTTAAGTTTTTTAAAGGCCAGCTTAGAGTTCTATAGATCATACTTTGTTGACTTCTCTTAGCCATTTTGGCATTTGGTATTTTGTTCATCTGAAACCTCTCCAGAAGTAACTAGCTCATATGCCTAAGGCAAGGTTTCTCAGTCTCAACACTATTAACATTTTGGACCAGATGATTTATGTTGTGAAAGTGTTCTATGCATTGTAGAATGTTTAGCAGTATCCCAGACCTCTACCCACAAGATGCCAGTAACACCCCCTGACACTAGTTGTGACAACCAAAAATGTCTCCAGACGTTGCCAAATATCCCCTAGAGACAAAATCACCTCTGGCTTAGCACCTCTGGGCTAAGTATGAAAGAAGCACTTATTATACATATAATGCTATGTGAATCTTGGCAAAGAAATATTTCTTAAGAGAGTAAACTATTCCCAGGAAAATTGCTTGTTACATTATTCCCAGTTTTCTGTAACAGCATTTGCAAGGCATAATGCATATATATCCAGATACAAAAACATAAAGTCACACATTTAGAATTGCCTTAACTTTGTTATTATAGCTAAAAAGTTTTGTCAGTTTTCTCTCTCCTGATCCCCAGTTGCATGATACGTCTGCTTAAAGTATTTATTTGGATGATCTGATTTTTTATTAATGTGATGCCTGTGTGAAAGTGTTTTCAAACCATGACAGACACATGGCAGGGACTGAGAAAAGCAAAGAGATTGGAAAACCTTCTGCAGTTCTCTCTCTGGAGTCTGGCCCTGTCTGTTTTCCTTAGATGCCGTATTTCTAAGGCTTAGATGGCAATAGCAGCCTCTCCTGCCACGGTTTAAGCAAGGGTTTCCTGTAAATTCATCTGGTTTATGTTTGGACTTGAGAAGAGCTTATTTCAGAATACCAGAATTAGGGGATCAAGACGGTGTGCTGAGCCCATTCTTTCCAGTACATTTTCTGTGCTGACTGACTCTCTGACTTGAGTGGCAGTATTGGAACTTGCTTGGAAGTATGAAATATCATTCCTGTTTGATGGATAGGATTAGAGTAGATAGAACAAAAATGCATTAAATTTTCCCCCAAGGGTTCCCTTTGCTAGTATCAGTTTACTTGGCTGATTTCTTTACGTTTCTGCTCTCTGTTTTCCCCATAGAATTTCCTATAAACTCTCCCTGTCAATCCAATCTTTATTGCTTTCAATTTTAATACTCCAATTGGTACATTTTGCAAAATAGACCAGCCATGCTAAAATGTGATGCGTGATTTGCTCTGTGAGTATAAGGGGTTGAACCTGGGTTTCTAGCAGAGCTTAAACCATTGCATGTTGTTTGAGGACTGTTTGTTGAGTGTTCATGGGTGCCTGTCATGCCATTATAAGCACCAAATAAGCCTTTTCGTCCCCTACCTAATAAATCAGATCTGCCAAAGATGAGACCTAAAGGAGATTTTTAAATGCAAACCATGATTTTTATAGAAAAGGACTGTTTTCCCTAGTTACTAATGCCCTTGAATGCTTACAAAATAGGTATGAGTTAAGCTTCCACTGAGCATTTACAAATATGTGAAATTGAACCCTCTTCTCTGGGTTCTCATCCCTCAGCTTCCCACTTGTTTCAGGCACTCATATTTTTTTGCACCCATGCATTGGCCATTCTTTACTGTAATCACCACTTAATTCCCTAAGCTGCTCTGCATACATTCATCCATTCAGCATATAGCTTTTTACGTATCTACTATGTGCCAGGCTCTGTTCTAGGCAACAAGGCCACTATGTCCTGGATCTTCTTGGAGCTAACATTCTAGAGTGAGAAATAGTCAATAAGTACATTGTAAATTTGTCAGCTTGGACTGCCATAACAAAATACCATTGACTGGGTGGCTGAAACAACAGAAATTTTATCTTCGCACAGTTCTGAAGGCTAGAATTCAAGATCAGGGTTCCAGCTGATTTGGTTTCTGGTGAGGGCTCGCCTCCTGACTTGTAGATGGCTGCCATCTTGCTGTGTCCTCACATGGCCTTTCCTCGATGTGTACTTGTAGGGAGAGAGAACAAGAGTGAGCTCTCTGGTGTCTCTTATTATAAGAACACCAATCCTATCTGGTCAAAATCCCACCCTTATGACCTCGTTTAACCTTAATTACTTCCTTAGAGGTCCCCTCTCCAAATACAGCCGCACTAGGGGTTAGAGACTTGACATATGAATTTTGGGGGGTCAAAAACATTCAGTCTATTACACACATGAAGAAATGTTTAAAAATTACTACTTTAGATGGTGATAAGAAAATTTTCATCTAAGTGAAAATTAGGTGAAAGAGATAGAGAACAATTGGGGCAGAGATGGCAGTTGCTACTTTAGCTACAGGCCCTTCTGAAGAAGGGGCAGTTGAATGAGACCAAAAATGAAAAAGAGGCAGACTTGTGGAGACTGGGGAAGTGAGCATTCTAGGTAGAGAGAATTGCAAGGTTGTGTCCAGCTGGAGGTGAGAATGACAAGATCATGGGAGAGAAGAAAGTCGGTGTAGTTGGATTCTAGTTGGCTATGGGAGATGGGACAAAAAATATAAGAAAGGTGCTTGGTAGCACCCCTGTGCAGGACAATACAAGGAGTTCAAATTTTGTTCTTATCAGCCATTGGAAAGTTTTAAGCTGATTAATGTATGGATAAGGTATAATTGAAGTGACTAAACAGAGAAACTCTAAGGGGTGTTTTAGAGTCTTGCCCATGTATAATACACATAGTAAATGCTCAATAAATTGTTTAAAGTGGAAGGATGGATGCTTTTTTACATAGTAATTGCCTTTTTAGAAAAGTCAGGCTTATTAGATATAATTCGTTAGGTATATTTACACTTTTTGGCATGCAATTCTATGATTCTAACACAGAAAACCATGTAACCACCACAATAATCAAGATATAAAACAATCACATCCCCTTTCGAAATTCTCTCATGCTCCTTTGGAATCAACCCCTTCCCACACCCCCAGCCTTTGGTATCCACTGATCTGTTTTCTGACATAAATGGAATTATATAGATTTTTGATTCTGACTGCTTTCAATTAGCATAACTCATTTGAGATTCACCATGTTGAATGTATCAGTAGTTATTTTCTTTTTATTGCTAAATAGAGTTCCATTGCATACATGTGCCAAAGTTCATTTACACATTCAGTTGAAGGACATTGGGTTGTTTTGCAGTGTTGAGCAAGTGTGAATAAAGCAGCTATAAACATTTGCATTAAGGTTTTTCATAAACAAAAGTTTTTACTTATCTTTGGTTTACACGGAGGAGTGGGATTGCTGGTTTATATGGTATGTGTATGTTTAACTGTGTAAGAAACTGCCTAGTTGTTTTCCGAAATAGCTGTACCACTTTACATTCCCACCAGAAATGAACAAGAGCTCCATTTTCTCTGCATCCTTGTCAGCATTTATTATTGTCTTTTTCTTGACCATTCTGTTAGGTAGGTAATCAATACTTCACACCTGTAAACTTAGGTGTCCGGTGGGTAGAAATAGCAAAGATATAATGTACGATGGAGTAATTTTTCCACTTTTTTTTAACCAAAAGAGTATGACTTATAAAATCCTTGTTAAGAGCTAGATAAAGTAAATTTAAGACTATAATTCCCTAATCCTTGCTTGAAGACTTGTAGTAATCTAAGCTTGAGGAATTTATTCCTTGAATCCTGCCAACCATGAATTCCAGCTCTCCTATATCCAATGAGAGTCTCATGAAATGCTTCCTTAGAAAGGTAGCCCATAAAATTCTCTATTAAAAATGTCAGTGATCCCTGAGGCTTGATGAAGACTTCGTCTCCAGAATCTGAACCTCAGTCATATCATTTTTTATAAAATGAACATAGTAATTGACTTGCGGTAAGAGTATGGCAAAATGAAATAATGATTTTGTTATCCTGTCATGCATTTTTCTGATCTATCCTCACAAATGTGAAATACTCCCTCTGAGGCAACCTGGTTTTGCCCACTCTGTGGCTGGCTCCTCTATTCTTTCACTTACCAGTGAGACATGAAGGAGGAAATGTTTGTATAACTGGAGCAGAGATGGGCATGTCTCTGATTTTCATGCATAGGAGCCACCCCTTAATAGATCTTCCGAAGGATCATCCCTCCTCTGATTTGTGAATTCCTGACCTTGTCTAGTATCATTCTATAATTGTTTGTTGAAGAGCCCTGGAGGACTAGAAAATTCAGTGCTTATTACAGAGTCTATAGGAACATATCACATAGGTTCAGTAAGTCTACCAGTGCTTTCATCAAATTCAGAAAATATTCTTATTCCAATATAGACACAAATTGTCTTCTTCTCTTTTCATGGAGAAAGTATTTTCTGCATGAGGGTATGGACCCATGCCTAACAGAAAATATCCAGACCTTTCTAGGAACTGATCCTTATTTCCTGAATGAAGAAATAGATGCAATTCCTGTATGTGTGTAACATCAGCCATCTCTCTAAAGCTTGGTGCTTTCATTTTGCCTATCTTTCAGAGAACTTTTAAATGGCATTGCCTTTTTTAAAAAAATGATATCCATGGTTTTTCTCCTCAGTATTGGCCAAAGACACTGTTATACTCACCTGGCACAAGAAAGATTTTGTGCGGCTAAATTTTATAAGGTGACTCAAAGTTGTCATTTTGTTCAGAACGATTTATTTCTCATAGTGGGATCATATACTGTAAATCTCCTGGATGCTCCTGTTAACAGTCAGTAGAAAAACACGAGGATGGAAATATGTCTTTCCTAGAGGTGCTTGGTAGCATTGAGTAGCAGCTAGGCATACAGCAGCTTCATGAATCTTCTTTTTTTTGTTTTCTGTTTGCAGATTTTATTCTTCACCGTACAGTATTGCAACCAACCGCATGATTCCACAGACATCCATCACGCCATTCATTGCTGCCTCCCCTGTCTCCACATACCAGGTATGTCCGATTTACCTGCACCTCAGGAGAGATCTGCCTTGCCAACAATGCACTACTTAGAGGCAAAAAGGACACAGTAGACGTAAAAGAAAAATTGTCCTCATACACTCTAATCACAACTTAACGTAATAATGCTCAAGTTATGAATTAGCCTATGCTTTGAAGGGCCTATTTGCATCAATTCACTGAATAATAAAATCCACCCTGCTTTTCATTCTGCCTGCTGAGTTTTCATGATTCTGCTGCTTTCCAGCCAACATTAGTACAGCTCTCTTACCACTGGGAAATTATTTTGTTTGTTGTTTGTTATTTTGGTTGTTCACGTTCCCTATTGTGTCTTTTCTAAATGCACATTTCTAGCAGTTGCTTCACTCACTCCAGGATATTTTGTCATTGTCATCTCATGTTTATTATGGTCGTCCTGGTAAAGCTAAATGGATAGCTGTTAAGTCATACTTCCCAAGAAACAGGGAAGATTAAAAAGTGGTAAAAAATGATTCCTGCTCCCTGCTTTTACTTCATACTCAGGTCCAGAGACACCAAAGGAGACCTCAGGGATTCCATATGTTGAAATGCAGAAAAATCTGAGACTCTGTGTGTGTCCTCAACCAGCTGTTGCAACCAGTTAATTCCAAATACACAGGTGGATTGAAATGCTCCACTTCTCCCTCAAAAAATACTCCTTTTCATATTTCTTTGAGTTATCAAATACATGATATCATTCCCTGCTCCTCTTTACCTAATTATATTCCTCAAACGAATTTTCTAATTCTAATTAGAAAATGCCTATAACTGCTACATGTAGAAAGAAGGTGTGTCATTTCTGAAGTTTGGAGAGAGAGAGAAAGAGAGAGTGCCAACGTGTGCATGCATGTGCTTCTCTATACTTTGCAGATGGTGGGGGTGGATGTATTACAATGGGTAAAACTGCATTTTGCTGACTGTTACTAATTCAGTGAAGTTTCACTTTTATTCAGCCACTACATACTTTATTTCAGGATGTCCCAGCTGTCAGAGCATCAAACTTGACACTATGTTTTTCCTTAACTGATTCCCCCTGAAGTAGATCATTTTCATTCTTTTACTGTACTCAGACTCTTGAAACATGTCTGTGAGCGAATAGAGTAGACTTTCATTTGAATTGCATTAGAGGGTCTCAGAACGGCTGATTTCTTTAATTGCCTTTCCTTGGGACCCATGAGGCTACGTGCAGGTGCTGTTCAGTTTTTGTTCTTCCTGAAGGCCTGCCTGGTTGTAATGTGTGTGTGTTTGCTTCATCCCCACCCCCTTTTTTTCAAATCTTGGCCTCTGTTTCAGCCAAGACCACCCATTGAGACACACTGTAGAGCACTTTGGTGACATGCATAAAATATCCACAGAAAAGTGATTTTACTTGGGAGGGCTCATAAGTGGAATTTAACTCCAGCTCCCTTTTCTCAAAAAAGGAATTAGAGCAATTTCCTATGTTGTTGATTCTTGCCTTTCAACACTTTTTTTAAAAATCCAAAGTGCATTGGCAATTTTGTCAGTGTGAGTATGTTGAAAAACAAAATCTTCAGGGTTCTCTATGTGACAATCACTTTATATGTGCTGACTTTCTCATTAGGCTGACACATAGTGCTTTTAAGAAGAGTTGGGTGGCTTAAATACTGATTTTTATTTGCCATACCAATTACCATGAGAGAAAAAATTTACAAACTTGCCTAACATGGGTTTAACCCAAAGCATTTCCCAAAATTTCTGGTTTATCTCTTTAAGTTCTCACATCTTTTACCACTTGAACATATTTCTAAGATGGAATCACCTAAGCATTTAAAGTTATAACTGATGATGAAAAAAGAGGAAGTCTAAACAGTCAACGTTTACTTCCTTCATTTCTTGTTAGAGCATCCCTGGGAGTTGACCTCCAAATAGTCTCTGAGGCCTGCTAAGATTTTAGTCTTCAACGTCAATGTCAAAATATGCTTTAAGACTCAGACTGGTCCATGAGGGCACTGAAGCTACGGCCAGTGAAATGGGAAGTTGTTTTACATTTTACTACATTTCAGGGACCAAATTAATCAGGTCCAAGAATTCCCTTTTTATCCTTGGTTTTGAGCATTAATTAGCTGTAAAGTCAGATGGACTCCACTTTCTTATGACCTAGTGTGACTCCACTGAACGCAAGAACCAAGTTCTCTCTGTGATTGCTTTGTGCTAATAAATGCTGTTTGATGCATAGGTCCAGAGTACTTCATGGATGCCTCATCCGCCATACGTTATGCAACCAACAGTAAGTGTTCTCAGTCACCTGAGGCTACATATTTCTATTATCCAAGTGCAAGCTTTTGAAATGCATAGAAGCTTTGGGGTAAAGCTTTTGTTATATTCTGTAACTCTTTCAGGCAGCCATATTCCTCAGATAAAAAGCTGTTCCTGAAATTCTACAAAAGCATATAACATAGATAGCTAGAGATAAAGATAGAGGTAGATACAGAGACAGAAGAAAAATGAGAAAGGGATGAGAGAGAGAAAGAGAGAGAGAGAAAACTTTATTGGAGGGAATAGCCGTCAACCTCCCAAGCTGATATCTATCATTTATTATAAATGAGGAATTTCTGCTTTATGCAGGGACTCAGAACTCTGGACAATTATATCCATCATAAAAGGAAAGTCTTTGTTTTTCTTCTCCTTTCTGTTATGCTTTGCTTTCTACTGACACAGTCTGATGCGCTTTGGGGGCAATTTTGAGTATTGTGGCCAAGTGTTAACTTGAAGTGATATATTTGAAATGTATAGGTAGTTTTCTACTAATAAATGGGGACATATATACAGAGAGAACAAGGTGGATAGATTTTTAATGTTGACTAACTATAGCCATTGTCTTCTTCATTAGTGGAAAATTTCTTCCCAAAATATTCAAACTCTATTTTCTACTTGCTAGGTCTCCCATTTTGTGGTGCAATATTACATCAGTCCCAAGTAAAAAGTATGGCATATTATATTAGAATCTACACTGAAAGCTAATGATTTCATTTATCTTTGTCTGGGTCTTCCAGGTTTTCTAGCTCTGTAGAAGAGCAAGATAGAGAGATTTCAATAGCAACATATTCGTGACAGTGTGAGGCAGGGAAAGAGCCCTAGACTGGAAGCTGTTTGACGAGGTCTCTGGTGTACTCTCCTGGGTATGCTCACATCTGTGCCTTTGTTTCCTTTTCTGTCACTATTCTTAACAGTGCTTTTAGGAGGATCACATGAGAGAGAATATTGAAAACAATGTAAAAAGTATGATATGCTATACATTATTACCATTATCTTTATTATTATTGAATATGTTAGTTGTGTAAAGAAGCAATGCTACATTTTACCCTTCTAGAAGCTAAATTTAAATAAGGTAGCACATCTTAAAAACCAGGGAGCTAAATACAGAGACATCCACTTCCTGGACTCAAAGGATCAGAGTGTGGTTTTCATATTTGAGCTTTGCTCAAAATTTATTTTTTTCCATTTTTTTAATAAGGAAATTTCCATGTTGCTCCTAACATTTTGATTGTTTTTCATTTAAAGAATAAAATGTATGTAGCTTACCACAGCAAAACTTTGGACCATATTTTGCAAATCCCTCTATTTACTATCATTTACACACATTGGGGGTTTCCTGAGTTCATCTGTTCTATGTTCTATAAATCATATCAATATGCAACAAATCCAGGCTGTACTTTTCTGTCCAAGTCATGAGGTAAAATTCAATATGTGCTGCTAAGCCAAAATATAGCATAGCACAGACTCAGCCAACACCGGAAAGGGAAGAAGTCCTGCCAAGTTCTACAGAGAAGACTTTCTGGAAGGAAACAACCACCTTCTGAAAAAATAACATGTTCATCTATAGAGCACTTAATGCTAGCTTAGTCCTCACACTGAGATTCAACATCATCTCTTTGTGGACAAAAGAAATGCACATCTGGCAAAATCAGAGTATTTTGCCAGATGTCAAAGTATGTTAGATTCTTCAGCACTTCTAGGGCTGTTAGGAGAAGGAAATATGGTTGTATGAGTCTTTATTTCAGCTATCGCTTAGGACCTTAGCAAAGTTTTTATTATGAGTCCTCCTCCACCCCTTCACAGCTTCATCCCCATGTTTACATGAATTATTTCTCACACATCTTTCTCTAGCAATAGGTGTGTGTGTGTGTGTGAGAGAGAGAGAGAGAGAGTTAATTTGTCCCCATGGATTTTTCTTGCTGTGGCTACTGCTCACTGATATATCACTTCCAATGACTAGACTGTTCATCATGTTTAAGCTTAGGCCACTAGGTTTAAAACGTAATGATTGTGGCTGAGGCAGTTTTCTGGAAAAAAGGAGTAAGTGGGCCACCCACCACTTTGTTGTTGTTAACATGAAAGCCTTGACTAAATGGTGTCATGGAAATGCAGACTTTGTACCATCAATCTTTACGCTGTAACAGTTTTATTATTTATCTATATTACATAAATAACTTGACCCAACTGACCTTCGCTTCATCATCAAAGTAGGGGTTAAATTAATCACTACATGATACTAAAATATAAAAGTACTTAAGCCAAGGGTTGGTCCATTAGCTTTCTTGGTTAGAGTGTGGTACTGATAACACCAAAGTTAAGGATTCAGATCCTGTACTGGCTAGCCACCAAAATAAAAACAACCAAACAAACAAAATACATAAGCCAGCTAAGGCCCCCAAAAATAAAAATAAAATAAAATACTTGGATCTGAAAAGAAGGAATGAATGACTTGATGATTAATAGCATGGATTATTGGTTAGGCTTGTTGGGATAGGAATCTTTCCTAACTATGGGGGTGTTGGGCAACTTAAACTTTCTGAGCTGCAGTTTTCTCATCTGTAACACAGACATAATAATACCTAAATAATTACTTTTTGTTCCTTAAATGAAATAAGGGTTTAAAACTCCTAAAATAGTTACTAGAAAATAGCAAATACTCACTAAATTATTATTACATAGTTATATGAGTAGACTTTATATTATGCTTTAGATTAGCTCAATTATATAAAGTGAGTGTTGGTACAGGACAAAAGTTGAGACTAAGCAAGAATCACCCATTTCTACCACATTTACAGCACTTATTTAACTTACTGTGCTAACGAATTTTGTGGGGATAGACTCTGTGGCTATAAATAAGACAAATTATTTAGATTAGCACTTACTTCATTTACTTACTAAATCATTCAACACCTAATACTTAAAAAAATGCCCATTGGGTACTTTCTTTATCAGTAACTGGAGCCTACTTTACAAATAAATTCAAGGTGTTAATATCCATGTCTCAAATAGGTTGCCCATAATTCCAATTTGCTGGCAACTTTTCTCCTCTCTTCCTGCATTTTAAGAAAATCTCAAACATGAGCTCTCATAGTGGAGGCATGCTACTACCCCAGTCAACACACATGCTTACTAAGTCCTGAACTGGAGCCAGATGCACTGCCTCAGCCAGAAGATCTTCAGGTTCTCTCTCAGACTTGACTTGCAAGGCTCTACAGTCTCAATAAAGTTTGTATCTGAAGAGAAAACAGTGCTTCGGCAAAATTTTAACATAGAGCACAGTGCCTTTTGTCTCTGTGCCAGGGTGGAGAAATGATTAAATGAGAGGGGTAACAACTGGTAAGAGAAAAATGAAATAATGGAGAGAAGAGAAAGGAACAGTGAAGAGATGAAAGAAGAATAGAAAACATAAGCATATAGTTTGCTGAAGTCTGCCATTTGCTTCTTTGAAAGAAGAGAGGAAAAAAGTTTGCCATTTAAGTTTGGGAAGAGAGGAGAAAAGTCTCCTTGCATAGGTTATAACTGTTTTTCTTATGTCTGTGCAGGAAAATGGATCTCTGTTACTGGACCCTAGGACCTTATTGGATCTCCTGGAAAGTTATCAATTTCTGCTTAGTGAAGCAAGAGTGTTTCAGTGTACACTTTGTTATTGTTTACTTGAATAGACTCTGAGGAGAGAGCCCTGTTAGACTAAATTAGGGATTCACTTTTATTGGAAGTAAAAGTGCTGACTTTGTCAATTCAATTGGTTATTTCCTTCTGCTTCTCAGCACAGTGTTGTATTATACTCTGAAATCTCAATATTACATGAACAGAATTTTAATAGTTGATGGATTGCACCAAATATCTACTCTACAGAGCAACATGTCACATTGGCATGTCCACAATTGAAATTCCCATGTTCTTTTTTTTTTTTTTTTTGTCTTTTTGTCTTTTTCCATGTCCGGCAACGGATCGTAACCCTCAGTGTTGCCCCCGTACCGGACCGGGGAAAGGCAACGGGATTGCAACCCTCGGTGTTGCTCCCGCGCCTTGCTCAGCCAGTGAGCGGGAACCGGTCTGTATGTGGGATCCGAACCCTCGGGCGGGAGCGCCGCCACGCTTCCCAAGCGGCGCACTATCCAGTGCGCCACCGGGCCGGCCCCTCCCATGTTCTGATACAGTGAATATTTTGTTAAATCTATGCTACTGACAAAGAGAAAAGATGATAGTTCCCAAGAGGAAGCAGAGTTCTATTCCCTTGAATTCTATTTAGGCTCATTTGAATCATAAATCTTCTGTTTTTCATATGGTTAGTGTTATTTCTTCTCAAGGAGAAAGGTCAGCTTTCATTTTTACTTAATTACGAATTGGTTATCTAATTACAGTATTCTAAGAAATGCAAGATGCCCTTATTGAATCATTGGATGATTTGTTACATGCATGACTAAATCATAATTTTTATCATTAATAAAACCTAAGTTTATAGCTGGAGAACAAATATAAACTTCCTTTCTAAAATAAGGCCGTTTTAAAAAGCTCCACCATACTTGATTTGGCATTCTTCACTGCCAACAGGTAAGGACTAAGGCACAGTTTTAAGAGTTTGTGTCCTGAAAATTTGCAGATATGTGTTATGAAAAAGTATATCACCAAATTGGAAAGAATATTAGAAATCTGTTCAGAAATCAAGGTTTTCCGACTACCCTATTACTTCAACTCCTGAGCTGAGCAAAAATCATAACCCTCATGGTTTTATTATCAAAGTACCAAGCACAAAATGCTTTTTGGCTACCTAAGGAGTTAACCTGGTGTGTGTGTGTGTGTGTGTGTGTGTGTGTGTGTGTTGTGCGTGTGTGTGTGTGTGTATAAGGGTACTTCAAAGAGCTCATGGAAAAAATAGAATTAAAAAAACAATACAAGGAGACATCATCAAGATGGCAGAATAGTCCCCAGTGTCACTCTCTCCCACAACTGATCGATTTACAACTATTGAAAAGCTAAGACAGCCAACCTGGGACAACTGTAGCTCAGGGGAAGATGAGGAGAGACCATCAGAGTTAGCGAAGGTGGGAGAAGCAATGGTGAGAGAAAGAAGGGATCACTCCAACCATTTAGAGGTCAGCCGCTTCAGGGCTGGCCATGGTGAGCACACAGCAAGAGCTGGCAAAAGCTGTAGCTGTGTCTTTTGAAGTAATTTGGAGTCTGCAGGGGGAAGAGGGCCTCAGAATGTACCATACCAGCCCCCAGGCCAGCAAGACCACTGACACTGTTCCTGTGGACCCACATAGAGGGAAGGGGCTACACTGACCTAAAATAGGAGCCCACCAGAGGCCAGCCTGCTCAGTGGAGACTGGTCATGGAGGTAGAACTGCAGCAGGTGAATTTTCCTAGAAAGACTCAGTCCCTGGACCAGAAGTCCCACAATCCCAGATGTATCTATCTCATAAGCCCCAGGAGTAATTAAAAGGTCAACCATTAAAACCTGAGCGGCAGAGAAAGCCTTCCCCAGAGAACTGGTGGCAAAGCAGCAATTTAGCTCAACCACAGGGCTCAAGTGCTGGTCCCCACAGGAAGTTCCCCTACTTTAGAATTAAACAAAGGACAACAAATTAGTTCCATTGCAGAGTTTAAGGTGTGGTGGTAGATAATAATTCAACATAGAACTGAAAGAAAGAAAGAAAAAAACCCACAGATCAGAGACAAAGCTCTGATATTAACAGATAAAGGTCTAACATCACCAAAGGACATCTGTACAACCTAGAAGAGGTAGCAGTCTCCTTAAATGCCCATGCATCACTGAAAAGACACAAAGATTGAGAAAGAACAGAGAAATATGACACCATCAAAGGAAACAAACCAAGCACAAGCAATGGATGCAGAGGAACAGCAGATCTATGAATTGTCTGACAGAGAATTGTCTGACTCTCTGTTCAGGGAGTCAGAAGAAAACACAGATAGAACAATAAATGATATCTGAAAAACAATCCAGAAGCAGAATGAGAAATGACAAAAGAATTGAATCAATTAAAAAACAACAACAAAAAAAAACCAGGAATTCTAAAATTGAAGAATACATTATCTGAATTGAAAAAATTAACAGCAAGCTCTGACAGCAGGTTTAATCAAACTGAGAGAATCAGTGAGCTCAAAGATAAAACATATGAAATTATCAAATCAGAGGAGCAAAAAGAAAAAAGAATAAGAAAAAAATGAAACAGAAATACAACAAATATGGAACTCCTTCACACTAAATAACCTCCACAAAATTGGCATACCCAACAGAAAAGAAAAAGGAAGAGATGTAGAAATCATATTCAAGGAAATAATGGTGAAAATTTCCCAAGTATGGAGGAAGATGACAGCATCTAGGTACAGGAAGCTCAGGCCCCAGTTAAATTCAATCTAAGGAGGAACACCTCAAGGGATATCATAATCAAACTATCAAAAACCAAAGACAAAGAAAGAATACTGAAGCAGCAATAGAAAAGAAACATACGACATTCAGCTGAGCCCCAATACATCTCTCATTGGATTTCTCAGTAGAAACCCTACACACCAGAAAAGAATGAGATGATATATTCAGACTGCTGAAGGAAAAAACTGTCAGCCAAGAATTCTCTATACAGCAAAACTAGCCTTCAAATATGAAGGATAAATTAAGTCTTTCCCAGACAAACAAAAGCTAAGGGAATTCATTAACACTAGACCTGCATTAAAAGAAATGCTAAAGGGAGTTCTTCAATCTGAAAGAATATGACACTAAGAAGCAACAAGAAAACATTTGAAGGTACATAACTCATCAGTAATGTCAGTTCACAGGCAACTGCAGAATACTCCAATGTTATAAGGGGAGTGATTAAACCATTTATATCCTTAGTATGAAGACTAAAACCCAAACCTAACAAGACAGCAACAAATACAACAACCATATGAGATATAGGCAATATTAAAAGATGAAACTTGAAACAACAAAATGTCTAAAAGGGGTATGACACTACAGTGGAGAGTTGGCTTTGATTCTTTCTTTTTTATAAATAAGAAAGTTAAGTTGTTGTTTGTCTAAAATAATCTGTTATAACTGTAACATGTTTTTATCTGAGCTTCATGGTAACCATTATAAAAAAAATATGAGACATGCTAAAAGTAGTGAGAAATCAAAATACACTGCTAGAGAAAACCACTCAATCACAAACAAAAACAGTAAGATCAGAAAAAAGAAAAAAATGATTAGCAAAACAACCAGAAAAAAGTAACAAAATGGCAGTAAAAGTCCCTATGTATCAATAATAACTCTAAATATAAATAAATTGTGTCCCAATTAAAACACAGAGTGCCTCAATGGATTATAAAACAAGAACCTAAAATATTCTGCCTACAAGAAACTCACTTCACCTGTAACAACACACCACCTGAAAGTGAAGGGATAGAAAAAGATTTTTCATGCAAATGGAAACCAAAAGAGAAGAGCAGCTAGGCTTATATCAGTTAAAATAGACTTCAAGTGAAGGAAAGTTAAAAAAAAAAGATAAGGAAGAGCACCATAAAATGATAAAGGGATCAATTCAACAAGAGTATATAACAATTCTAAATATATACACACCCAATTCTGAAAAGCCTAGTTATATAAAGAAATTTCTATCTAATGGGAGAAATAGACTCCAACACAATGATAGTTGGGGACTTTAACATCCCACTTTCATCAAAGGAAAGATCATCCAGACATAAAATTAAGCAGGGAACATCAGAATTAATCTCTACTCTAGCCCACTGAGATATATATAGAACATCATCCAACAGCTGCAGAATATACATTCTCCTCAACAGCACATGGAACATTCTCTAGAATAGACCATATGTTTGAATAGACCAAAGCAAGTTTCAACAAATTAAAAAAAAAAAATTGAAATCAATGACCTTGTCTAACCACAATGGAATAAAACTAGAAATCAACAGCAAAAGGGACACTAGAAATTGTACAAATACAGGCAAATTAAATAACATGCTCCTAAACAATGAATGGGTCGAAGAAGAAATTATAAAGGAAACTGAAACATTCATAGAGACAAATAAAAATGAAAACACAACATATCAGAACTTATGGGATGGAGCAAAAGTTCTAAGAGGGAAGTTTCTAGCATTAAATGTGTACCTCAAAAGAAAAGAAGAAAGACTTCAAATAAACAACCTAACATTACACCTCGAGGAACTAGAAAAACAAGAACAAACCAAGCCCCAAATCAGTTAAGAAGAGAAAAAAACAAAGATCAGAGCAAAAATAAATGAATTAGAATTTAAAAAAAAAAATACAAAAGATGGATGAAATAAAGAGTTATTTTTTGAAAAGATAAACAAAATTAATAAACCTTTGTCTAAACTAAAAAAGAAAAAAAGAGAAGACTCATATAAATAAAATTAGAAATGAAAAAAGAGACATTACAAATAATACTACAGAAATACGAAGATCATAAGAGACTACTATGAACAACTATATGCAAACAAAGTGCAAAACCTAGAAGAAATGGATAAACTTCTGGACACATACAACTTACCAAGGTTGAATCATTAAGAACTAGAAAACATAAACAGGTCAATAATGAGTAATGAGATTGAAGTAGTTATAAAACGTCTCCCAGCAAAGCAAACCCCAATGCCAGATGGCTATACTGCTGAATTCCAGCAAACATTTAAAGAACTAGCATTAATTCTTCTCAAACTCTTCTGAAAAATTGAAGAGGAGGAAATAGTTTTAAACTTATTCTAATAGGTCAACATTAACCTTATCCCCAAACTAGAAAAAGATACAGCAAAAAAAGAAAACTACATACCAATGTCCCTAATGAACACAGCTGTTAAGGTCCTCAACAAAATACTAGCAAACAGAATCCAACAGCACATTAAAAAGATCATTCACCATGATCTACTGGGATTTGTTCCAGGGGTGTAAGGACAGTTCAACATATACAAATCAATAAATGTGATATATCACATCAATAGAGTGAAGAAAAAATACCATATGATCATTCCAATAAAGGCAGAAAAAGCATTTGATAAAATCCAACACCACTTTGTGATAAAAACACTCAACAAAGTAGGTATAATAGGAATGTACCTCAACACAATAAAGGCCATAAGTAACAAACCCACAGCTAATATCATACTGAATGGACAAAAATTGGAGGCTTTTCCTCTAAGATCTGGAACAAGACCAGGATGCTCACTTTCTCCACTCTTGTTCAACACAGTATTGGAAGTTCTAGCCAGCACAATAAGGCAAGACAAAGAAATAAAATGCATCCACATCATAAAGGAGGAAGTGTAACTATCCCAATTTGCAGATGACATGATCATACACATAGAAAACTCTAAAGATTCCAACAAAAAATTACTGTAACTAATGAGTGAATTCAGTAATGGTAGCAGGATACAAAATCAATACACAAAAATCAGTAGTCTTCCTGTATGCCAATAATGAAAAAGCCAAAAAAAAAAAAAAACCAAGAAAGTAATCCCATTCACAATAGCTACCAAAAAAAAAAAAAAAATGAAATACCTAGAAGTAAATTTAACTAAGGAGGTGAAAGAACTCTACAATGAAAACTATAAAATATTGGTGAAAAAATTGAAGAGGATACAAATAAATGGTAGATATTCCATGTTCATGGGTTGGAAGAATTAACATCATCAAAATATCCATATTACCCTAAGCAATCTACACATTCAACACAATCCCTATCAAAATACCAATGACATTCTTCACATAAATAGAAAAAACAGTCTTAAAATTTGTATGGAACCACAAATGACCTTGTATGACTAATGCAATCTTAAACAAAATGAACAAAGTTGTAGGAATCATACTTTCTGACTTCAAAATATACTATGAGGCTATAGTAACCAAAACAGCATGGTACGGGCATAAAAATAGACTAATGGACCAATGGAACAGAATGGGGATCCCCAAAATAAACCTGCACACTTACAGCCAACTGATTTTTAACAAAGCTGCCAAGAATATACAGTGGCAAAAGGATAGCCTTTTCAATAAATGGTGCTGGGAAACCTGAATATCCACATGTGGAAGATTGAAACTAGACCCCTGTCTCTCACCCGACACAAAAGTCAATTCAAAATGAATTAAAGACCTAAATTTAAGACCTGAAATGATGAAACTACATGAAGAAAACAGGGGAAATGATACATGATACATGGAATGGGAGTGGGCAGAGCTTTTTGAATGAGACCACATAGGCATAAGAAACTAGAGCAAAAATACACAAATAAGACTATATCAAACTAAAATGCTGCTACACAGCAAGGAACACTATCAAAAAAGTGAGGAGACACCTTCAGAATGTGAGAAAGTGTTTGCAAACTACATGTCAGAAAAGGGACTTATATCCATAATATATAAATTCAAGTGACTCAACAGCAAAAAAACCAAATAATCCAATTTAAAAAATGGATAAAGGACATGAATAGACATTTCTCTGAAGAAGACATACAAATGGCCAGCAAGCACATGAAAAAATGTTCAAAACCGCTAATCATCAGGGAAATGTAAATTAAAATCACAATCAGATATCATCTCATCCTAGTTAGAATGGCTATTATCAACGAGACAGAAAATAACAAATGCTGGCAAGGATATGGAGAAAAGGAAACCTTCCTCTTTTTTTTTTTTTTTGTTGGTTATGAATATTCATGAGATACAGAGCTGGTTGTCACCCCTCATGTCCAAGATGTGAAGGTCAGATTCATACTGGCAGCATGATCATTACCACAAATTGCATTTGTACCCTGTGTCCCCCACCCAATTATTCCCCACCTCCCTCCTCCTCCCCCTTTCCCTCCTCCCACTCCACTTTGTATCTCTAGGTATGTTCTCTCCCTCTGCAAGTCCAATGCACCACTGTGGTCTTTCTTTCCTTCCTTCTTTCTCTCTTAGCTCCCACTTAGGAGTGAGTATATGCAGTATTTATCCCCCTGTGCTTTGCTTATTTCACTCAACATAAGTTTCTCCAAGCTTATCCATGTTGTTGCAAATGGGAGAATTTCATTCTTTTTTATGACAAAGTAGAATTACATGGTGTATATATACCACATTTTCCTTATCCAATCATCCATTGATGGACATTTAGTTTGGTTCCATATATTGCCTATTGTAAACAGAGCTGCAATGAACATGGGAGTGCAGGTATCCCTTCGACATGATGATTTCCATTCCTCTGGGTATATACCCAGCAGTGGGATTGCTAGATCATATAGAAGATCTATCTGTAGTTGTTTGAGAAACCTCTATACAGTTTTCCATAGTGGTTGTACCTACATTGTTGATGAGAATGTGAATTGGTATAGCCATTGTGGAAAACAGTTTGGAGGTTCCTCAGAAAACTAAAAATAGATCTACCTTATGATCCTATTATCCCACTACTTGGTATATGCCCAAGGAATGAAGTCAATATATCAAAAAGACACCTGCACTCCCACGTTCATTGCAGCACTGTTCACAATAGCCAAGAGATGGAATCAACCTAAATGCCCATCAACGGATGAATGTGTGAAAAAACTGTGGTATATACACACAATGGAATGTCATTCAGGTTAAAAAATAAATGATATCCTATCATTTGCAGCAACAACATGGCTGGAACTGCAAACCAAGCCATCATGTTAGATGAAGTAAGCCAGGCACAGAAAGACAAATACTGCATGGTCTCGTTCATATGTGGAATCTAAAAAAAAAGTAGTTCTCACAGAATTAGAGAGTAGAATAATGGTTACCAGAGGCTAGGAGGGTAGGAGGTTTGGGGGAAAGAGAAGGGGTGAACTAATGGGCACAAAACTATGCTATCTGGCCTAAGTGATTCATTGTGCAGTATATGCATGTACTGAAACAGCACACTGTACCCCACAAAAATAAATATAAAATTGAAAAAATATGAATTTTGCCATGAACTTTTTGAAGACCCCTTGTGTGTGTGTTTATGCCAAATTTTTTAACTAAGTAACAACAGCAAAACAGCCCCAAACCACCCTAACCTATATCTACTATGTCTACCAGAAGGGAATTCAAATGAGTGAGAATAACCTCAGGAGGGACATCTTTTGAATGTCACCTCCTTTAAAATACACTTGAAGGGGTAAAGTAAATATGAACAAAACAATTTACACAGCAAGTCTCTTAGACATCTTAACTATTGTAAAAAAACAGTGCTGGCTCTGCTATTGTTAAATGTAACTTTAAAATTGTACAGTAATTTTTAAAAAATAATCTTAGATTACATTAGGAATAAACATTAAACAATGAAATTCAAGGCTCATAATTCAAAATTGTTTAGAATATAGAAGACTTTCCACCTAGGATTTCTTCACTCATTAATTATATTCTCCAGAAGATAATCTTGTGAATGAACCAATATGTCACTGTTCATTCAGTATTTTATGCATATTAAAGAATATAATTTGCAAGAATATAAATGTGTGTATATTTTAAAAATACATACAAGATTTCTGTACACATATTCTATTGTAACTTGCCTTATTTTTCCCCAACCATAGAATGTTCTGGATATTTATTAGATATGAGTCACATATAGATCTATATCAGTTTTTTTAACAGCTTCAAAATATGCCATTGCATAAGTGCACCAAAAAATATTCTACTAATTTTCTACTTATAGTTCTTTAAGTTGTTTCTACTAATAGTTTAAAAACTCAAGACTGTAATATTGCACGCTCATGAGAAAATATCTGTAGGATAAATTGCTGGCACAAAAAGTAGATGTGTTTTAAAATTTGATATACTTTATTATCAAATTGCACTTTAAGCAACAATTTTTCTTTCCCCATGGCTCAATTAACACTGAGTTATCTCAAGTTTTAAATATTTTGTTTATGTCATAAATAGTGAATGGTATCCTTCTGATGTTTTGCTTTTATTTCTGAGTCTTGGAGGATTTGAGCTGCCTTTCATTTATTTATCTTTGAACTCCAGGTTCATTTATTTGCTTTGCCCATTTTGTTTTAGGTGTATTGATCTTTTCTTATTTATAAAAGATCTTATTTTAATTAGTAAGTTAATGCTATCATAGATAATTTAGATATTTTCTTAGTTTACTTTAAATATTAATGTTATGTGTGTGTCACAGAAAATTTTAGTATTTATGTATTAAAATTTATCAATCTTTCCTGTTAGAATAAGGGTCAGCAAACTTTTTCTGTATAGAGCCAAAGAGTAAATATTTTCAGTTTTGAGAAACATATAGTCTCTATCATACCTACTCAGTTCTATGGTTTTAGTGTGGAAGTAGCCATGGACAATACATAAATGAATAGGTATGGCTGAGTTCCAATAAAACGTTATTTATAAAAACAGGAGGGGGCCACAAATTAGCTCGCAGGCTATATTTTGCCAACCTCAGTTTTAGAGCATCTGGATTCCATACAAAATTCTGTAACCACTATAAGCTTTAAAACACCATATTTTTTCTTACTATATTTATAGCATATTTAATTTAAAATTTTAGTTATATTAGAGTTCATTTTGTAGTATGAGATGAGATTATGATCCAAGTTTTTTTTTCCTAAACATGTAACCAATTATCACAACAAATTCTACCAAATAAACAGTCTTTATTTTCTTCACTGATATAAAATTTATTCTAGTATTTATCACAGAATAAATCTATTTTTATTTTTAGGTCTGTTTCTGAATTCTTTGAGAGTACTTCAAAAAGTTCATGAAAAAATTCATATCTTTTAATTCTATTTTTCCACAGACTTTTTGAAGTACTTATGTTCTGTTCTACTGATCTATTTTTTGACCATTACTCTATTTTAACTGCTAAACTTTAAAATACTTTATACATTGGTAGGGACTGTCTCCAATATTATTTTTTTCTTGTTTTTCAAGAATTTTTCAAGTTATTTTACATTTCCAAATGAAGTTTAGTAGCATTTTGTCAAGTCAAAAAAATTTACTAAAATTTTGATCATCACATTAAATTTATACACTGACATGGGTAATTTAGGAATATGACATATTTACAACATTGGATTTTTCTACCCAAGAAAAAAGTATGTCTTTCCATTTGTCCAAGAATCCTTTCATGTTTTTTGGGTCACTTAATAAAGTATTTATGTTTCCTCCATTTATGTTCTGTGCATTTCTTAAATTTTTTTTTTTGCATCTTAATATTTTTGTTACTATAGTTATGAATTTTTTATTATATTTTTTCACTGGTCACTTTGGTATGTCAAAAATAATTTATTTTGAATAATAATTATATTTATTGTAATTAAAATACCTTTTAATTATTCAAAGCATTGATAAAATTAGAATATAAAATACCAATTCCTTCTTACCAAAAGGTTATTCCAGCTAGCATATAATGGTATACGTTTCTAGATATCTGTATTTACATCTATATCTACTTGTCTATCTACATCTACACACATATCATACAATTATTTATCACATGCATGTGTGTGTGTGTGTATCTCTCATCAAAGTGAGATCACACAGTACACAGTACACACAGTACAGACCATTTTTATGCTATGACTTTTGGCTAATAATCGCCACTTTTTCATATGAAAAATTTTTTTTTATCTCCTCTAATCAAATTTTTCAACTAACCAAAAATTTCCTGTATAGATGTTTTACTTAAACTAGGAAGCAATCGGTGACCCCATATTATATAGTTTATTATGTCCTTTAAGACTCCTTTAGTATAGCAGTTTTTGCTATTTCTTTTTTCGTTCTAGTGTTCCTGATTAGTTCTCCTGCAGAGTATTCCGAGTACCCCACCTTTGAGAAATGTTTGATTAATTCTTTATGGTGTCATTCAGCCCATTTTCTATCCCATATATGAAATTATTTTTATAACCAGCTATCTTTCTGAATTTGCTAACTGTTTCCAGTGGATTATCCCATTGATTCTTGGGTTTGTGGGCCATCAAAAAAAAAAATCTGTTTTTCATCTCATTTTAAGTATTGATATTTTATAATCCAATTTTTGGCCCATTTGGATTGGAGTATGTCCTTTGACTTATTCCTTATCATAATGGGAATGCCACTATGAAGTATCTGATTTTTTTTAAATTGGGTGTTGATGTTGAATTTAATCAAAGTTCTCTTGAGAAACTATTAAAATTTTCTTCCTTTTGCCAATTTTTTTATTAATATATTTGTAATTAATTGTATTACAGTTATTAATATATTTCTTAAGGTAGAACCACTCTGCCATGAACTCCATTTGATCATGATATATCTTTCTTAAAAACATACTTCTATGGGCCGGTCCGGTGGCGCACTGCTACGGTGCACCACTTGGGAGTGCGGCGGTGCTCCTGCCGAGGGTTCGGATCCCACATACAGACCGGATCCCGCTCACTGGCTGAGCGAGGTGCGGGTGCAACACTGAGGGTTGCGATTCCGTTGCCGGTCCCGGTCCGTTACGGGCGCGACACTGAGGGTTGCAATCCGTTGCTGGACACGAAAAAAAAAAAAAAAAAAAAACATACTTCTGTATTATACTTGTTGATATTTTATTTATTATTTTGGTATCAGTATTCATGAATGAAATTATTAAGTGATATTCTCTTTTAGGTGTACTATTTTTATCACATTTGAATATCAGAATTTTAAATGCTTCATAAAAATAATTTGGAAGAATTCCTATTTCTCTAAATCCTGGAACAATCTTAAGTAGCATTGGAAGTATCTATTTTTGAAGATTTAAAAGAATTCACATCTACCTTGGCTTTTGGGAAGGGATGCATTTATTCCACCAAACCCAGTTTTAAAAAATAATTCATTACTCTTGTCAGATGTGTTGTTAGGGGACTAAAACATTCTAATTCATTTAAGAATTTGTGACTATCATGCATGATCATTAAGAACTTTACCAAATTGTTGCATAGTTAGTGGTTTATTTGCTAAATGATCAAAGCAATTGGATTGTGAAATGCCATGGTCTTAACCAAATTGGCATTATCAGTCGCTCCATGACTAGTTTTGATCTTTTGGGCCATATAGATCTTAAATTAAATGTAGTGCAAAGTAAAAATAACCAGTCACTACCTGTTTAAAAACGATTGCTAGATGTTAGCAAGTTGTGGATCACTAACTTGTAATTTTTAAGAATGTATGGAGTTTTTCTTATGGCCTTCATTGTCATGAAATTTGAGAAACATTTCTCTCAAATGTTTACTTGATTGGGTCTGTCTTTTGCTGAGCCCTTCATCTTACAAGATGAAGGGAGAGAATTTTGGGTTCAATGAAAAAAAATCAACAAATAAATATTCTTAAGCATCAAATATGTGCATCAAATATTCTCCTAGGTGTTGTTGAAAGTGGATGAGAGGAAATAAGAAAAAAATCTGTCCTCAGGCATGCAGCCTAATTGTACGGAAAATATGTATATACTTAGGATGATTTAATTAAAAATATATGTGAATATATGCTGAAATATGTCAAATGTTTAGCAATTATATGACATTGACAACAAGTACATCTATGAACAGTTAAGGACAGGGAAAAACCAAAACATACACATGACAGTAATGCATGGGTGGTGTTTCTGATGTTAAGAAGGAAAAAGAGAGGGCATTTTAGGTGAAAATAATACACAAAAATTATGGGAGGGGATCTCAAGTTTTTCCTGGAGGCAGAGAGGCAAATACTCTGCCTTAAGTGAAATGTTTGTGTTAGGGAGTAAGGGAAAGATTTGGTTGGAAAGATAAATTTGGTTTATTGAAGTACAACTTTCATTTAGTCAAATCTGGCAGACTTTCTTGCACATTTTTTATTAGCTTGACAACCCCAATGCTATTGTGTAGAATTTAGGTTTACTTTGGAAAATGTAAAACAGAAAGGGTAAATTATGTCACTGATGTATGTTAAAAAGTCATAATTTCCAGTGGAGTAATGGATGAATCATTCACGAATGGAAAAAAATTTAATTTTGCTGTATTATGAAAATGCCATTATGAAAAACCTCGGTACATAAAGTCATTTTATATCCATAAAAAAATATTTTTGGAGGTAATATTCATCCTCCAAGTCCAGCTTCTGAAAGCTTCTTGGAGAGAACATTCCCTGCTAAGATCCCTGCCTCCTAAGCACAAGACTGTCTAGAAGCAGTGGTGAATCCAGAATCTTCTGAAATCCAAAAATATGCTTTAATACTTTTTTAAAGATTCTCAGATATGGTAGTATGGAGCTGCCAAGTGCCAGACACCAACACATCTCCAGGGAACATAGGGATGCATCTAGATGACCACTGTCTCTATATCCAGAAACATGAAAATTGGCACCAGTTGAAGTATTCCAACTGCAGTAGTTTAAGAGTGTGTAGGTGTATTTAGGTGTATGTGTATACGTGTGTGTGTTTGTGTGTGTGTGTGTGTGTGTGTATGGCCTATTTTCTGAATGTGGTTTTATGTTATTTTACTATCAACCTTTAAAAAGAATCAAAGTAAAATGCATTACTTTTCAGAACTTCAGGCACAGTATTCTGAGCACAAGACTGACAGCTGCTAAGAGACAAAATTCCAATCGTACATAATCCCCAATGTGTCCTTGGATAGAACTTAGAATTCCTTAATCACTTCATCAGCGGTAAAACAGAATATCACTATCTTGCCAGTTCCTTCGTAAAGACATTGATGACATTACTTCCTCAATAGCCATTTAACATATTAAATATAATTAAATAGAAACACAATGTTAAGTATCCAATCTATTAAAGCCTTATTTTCTAAAGAAAGAAAATATGCAGCTAAAATAAAATCCATGTCATACTTTCTAGAAAACAGCAAGTTACCAGGGCAACACAATCATATAGAGATAGGGTCAATCGTTTATTTTATAAATGTTACCAGGGCAACAGAAACTACTTATGAAATCACTGAAGGATTGAGGATGAGGGTACAGATAGTCTATGGAACTATTTGTTATTTCATGGCACATTAAAATAAAATGTCCACACATATCTGAAACCTTTACAGTTATGTGAAAAATGTGGGTGTTTACTAAACAAATAGTCATGAATGGGCTCAAATATTGAGGATATTCCTACATATCAAATTATATTCTCTTTTTAGTGCATCTCAGGATGTCATTGGGACACTTTATTTTGCTTTAAGGATTGACTTTTGCTAGGTTAATCCTGGAGAACCTAATTATTTCTACCTAGGTGCTATGTCTGCAATTTAGGATCATGATTAATGGTGTTGACTAGCTTGGGTTTTGTAGGTTAACCAATTAGTATATACCAGGGAGGGGTGTGGAGAACAGAGACAAAAGGAAAAACTATGTACAGTCATTCCTCTGTGTCCACAGGGTGTTGGTTCCAGGTCCCAACCTCCCACATACACACACTCACACATACACGCAGATACTGTTCCAAAATCTGTGGGCTCAAGTCACTTATCTAAAATGGCACAGTACTTTCATATAAGCTACGTACATCCTCCCGTATACTATAAATCATCTCTATATTACTTATAATATCCAAGTACATTGTAAATGCTATGCAAATAATTGTTACACTGTATTGTTTCTTTATTTGTATTATTTTTATTGTTGTATTGTTATTTATTATTTGATTTACTTATTGGTGAGGATGTTCTTTATTTTGTTGTTGTCGTTTCAGATATTTTTGGTCTTTGGTTGGTTGGTTCCATGAATGCCTGCAGACACGGAGGGCAGACTTTACATAGTTTTCTTGTGGTGTGTGTGTGTGTGTGTGTGTGTGTGTGTGTGTGTGTGTGTGTGTGTGTGTGTGTGTGTGTGTGTGTGTGTGTGTGTGTGTGTGTGTGAGTTAATAAGGTATGCTTTGAAAAAAACCTATATTATTTTAATTTCATTCATAAATGAAGAAATGATACAGTTTAGAGTTATAATTTTTCAAAATAGTAACACAAATATAAGTTAAATACCTTCAAACTTTTCTATTGCCTAAGAAGTTGCCAAAAGTAGGAATTAAACTTACATTTTCTCCCTGTTTTAGTGCAATTTGTTTTTCTCTTGATCAGACTGTCAGTAAACAAATAATTATAATGTATCATCTATGGTTAACAATTGAAGTATGTGCCAAGTATAGAAGTGGTAAAGAGGAGGGAGTTATTCATTGTGCCAGGGGTAGAGGGATAAAGACAGGCTTCACAGATGAGGAAACTCCAGGACTTCATTCTGAAAAACAAGGAGGAGTTCTTTAGATAGACAAGTGCCGAATGTCAGGCAGGAAGGGTGTTCTGAGCAAAGCAAACACTAATTCATAACCAGGGTTTTGGGCTATCTACCATGCGTTACAGCTGGTGAGCATCTGAGAGAGGGCAAGTTATTCCCACCAGGAATATCAGGTGCCACTGCCAGGTGCCACTAATGTTGAGACATAGGCATGAGATTTGTGTACCCTTCAATAGTTATTCCACAGAAGGTGTCAATTCTGTGGAATTAGGATTGTCATCTCTCATCACATTCAACATGGCATCTTCTCCTAGAGATCTGCCTGCATTTCTGGCCAAAGTCTGCTCACTAATATCCACTGTGCCCCTTTAAAAGCTCTCCAGAGTTGATTGTAATATGCTGAATATATTTTGGATATCACTTGAGTGTCATAAAATAATCATTATAGCTTCTGCCTGTTGCTAACTTAGTTCCAGTTCTCTGAGCACCCCAGCTGAAAGATGGATCCCAATCTCCTCTCCGAACCTCAAGAATTCTTAGTGTTTCACCACTTGACTGTCATCATATACTTCATTGTTAAGTTATTCAAATAATAAAGGAAGAGGATTGACTGTCTAAGAAAAAATACCAGAACTTAAATATTTACATGAGTTTTTGAAGGTCTTTTTCTGCATTGGAATACTTTGAGAGATATTATCCAGGGATGACATCTTAGAATAGGAAATTTTTAAATTTTTTTCTTTGGGAAAAAATTTCAGAGGCAATTTATCAATCATAAAAGAAAAACAAGTTCATTAGGTTATATTCACACCATAGTTGGATAGATAGATAAATAGATGGACAAAAGGATGGATGGATAGATGAATGATGGATTGCTGGATGGATGTGTGGATGGATATACGGATGGATGATCAGAGAGACAGACAGATAGATAATAGATACCTTATCCTGGGACATATGTCTAGTTCTTCTTTCCAAATTAGAATATGATTTTATTATTTGAGAGCTCATCGCATGCAATTCACAGTATCTCTCCCTTTCCATTTTGTTCCTTGCACAGAATAGGTACTAAATAAATATTTATGAAAGGTTACACTTCACAGACTATCTCTACATTGGCAAATATTGAGACACTAAGCTCTCAAACAAGGACACTGACAGGTTTCCGAGGAAAGCAAAACTGTGCTTCTTCTTAGAACCCAAGACCAACATGTAAGGGAAACTGATCCTGATATCAAATCTGTCTTTGTAAATTGTGTTGTTAAATCTTGTCATTGCCAATAAGTAGGTTTGTTAAAAACAACTTAGGCAAAGTTCTCATGTTAATAATGTAGAATTCTAATTGCTTTTAATTTGCAGATTTATTTATACCAGTTTATGCAACTATGTTACTCACTAAGTCTGTCTGTCCCTTCGTCTCTGCTCCCACTCACTGCGGAATCTGAGAAGCATTTGGAAGATTTTGCATGCTCATTATGAAGCTCCAGAATGCAGTGTTTGCAATATTTTTATGCACTTGCTGGCCATGTTTGATCATTATAGGCAAAGGCTATAGAGAGTGAGGATTATTCTCCAGTCTCTTCTCTGTCCTCTCTTTTCCTTCCTAAAAATATGAAAAATTAGTAGATTCACTTGTTAGGACAAGTATCAACCCTTGTTTCCACTAAGATGTAGGAAAGCAGTCTTCTTGGGTGGAATAAAAGAAACAATTTGAAAAGGTGTTATGTGTGATATCAGAGCATATTAGTTCTTCTACTTCCTGTGTGTCCTAATTTTCTACAGGCACCCTCCCTTTTGGGGCACCAATGTGCATTTGAATAAGAAAGGGATATCCACCCTCTTCTACCTTGTCTACTCTTAGAAATGAGCTGAGTTTACTTACAATTAAAGACAACTTCAAAAAGTTAAATTAAGGAGTGAAAAACAAAAGTCATATAGAAAAATAAATTTGTTGAAAGCTTAGGCTATGGATAGTTACTACAAGGATATATTTTAAATAAAATTTAAATTCATTTAGTTTATTGAAATTTAAATTTTAAATAAAGGTTAAATTTTGCCTTGAGTTTTCTAAAGCCAAGGTGAAGAAGATAAAATAAAATAAAATAGTTATATTGTTTCATTCTCTGATAAAAGGAGGCGTATCAGGTATCCCAGGGAAGGATTTTTTTCTGCTGCTGTATTCTAGAAAAGGAAATGATCATGGTATATTCTCAGCCTAATATCTTAAATGGCTGTTGTATATGTAGAGAGAAACATTTTCTTGTGGTCATTTCTTCTATTAATTCTCAATAAAAACCAAGCAAATGTTAACTTTCAATGTTGTGAAAAATGTATACAGCAGATAAATTAATATTCTTTAGGTACATAAGTTTCCCATGACTTATCTTGACATAAAAATGACACTTAGTAAATCCGATTGGTTAACATGTGGCTTCTTTGGCGTTTCAGGTTCCCTTAGTCTCAACCAGGATTTTCTTAAAATTATGTCATTTGACTTATAATACAATCCAGGGAAAGGCTGTTTTATTTACTCATGGAAGGGGCTGCAAGACTATGCAGTTTGTGCCAGCATTTTCCTAGAGAATTGTCTTTAGATCTTCCAGAAGAGCTTGAACATGTACTCAATTGAGATCCTGTAGTTCTGTGCCTTTTAGTGTTTGAGAGGCAAATTTCTCCTAAAACATTGATGGTGGATGTGAAACTAATAAGCCATTATCACTCAGTGGCTCATGAAACACTCATGACTTTTAGTAGTACTAGCTCCTTATGTGCTTGCCAAGATGAGTCAGGTGTAAAATTCACTCCTCAGTAGCAGACTTGATAGACAGAATATAATTATTTGTTATGCGCGATGAGAATTTTAAAGTATCTGCTTAAGTTGATGATTTGGCATCAGATACAGCCATTGAAGCCATTCTATCTTGCAGTAATTACTCAACAAATTCAGCTGACTCTGAAAGCTGTACTTGAGAAATGACAGCAAAACCATATCATCAGCAGAGAAGAGGAAACTTACCTTCCTGCTGACTTGGTCAGAAAGACATGCAAATAATTCATTTGGCATCACACTGTTTATGTATAATATGTTTAAAAATAACAGTGGTACTTGTCCCTTTTTACATCACTTATCATAAGTATAAATCCATTGCACATGATGGAATAGAAATACTAGGAACAAGCTGAGACAACTAAACTAAAAGCAAATTTCAGGAAAAAGGATTAATATTTACCCACACTAAAAAGAAGGTTGTGCTCTTGGCTTTTTAATTCTCATTTAGCACAGAGGTAATCAGCCTAATTATCAACTTGAGCTCTAAAAAATAATCTTAAAACTTCTACTCAGAAGAGAAACCTTTTATCAAAAAGTTATCCTTAGAGGGTTTTAAATCAATACACATTAGAACCATTTCTGCATAACAATGTTGTATATTAAAAATCAATTCTTACTTTCCTATAAAGCCTTTTATCTTCTCAGTCTTGTATCTCTAAGTATTTTCAATCAATACTGAAGAATCATTATGATGCTTAGTTTGTGTTGCATGCTACATGTACAAATCCTTAGATCCTAACATTATGCTCCAAAATGATCTCTCTCTAACTTTCTCAGATGCATATATGGAATTTATTTTAAGAAATAATTTATATTAGACATAGCATGAACAGATTGATGGATGGATGGATAATGCATATATATTACTGTCCACATATGCTGATCTCCACTAAACAGATATTTTTTAACCAAAACACTTAACTGAGTGTATAATACTATTGTGCGTTTATATGAGAATGTTCAGAGTCACATTATATGATACAAAAATAATACTGAATGGTGTTGAAATTTATGGTATAAATTAGAGTGAGAGGGAAAAGAACAAAAGATAGGAAGAAAGTGAAGCAGAAAAACTAAAGGTTATATGGAGGATGCACTGGTCAAGACTGACTAGTAGATTTCACCCTAGGTAGCATGATGTCCTTAAACTGAACTAATATGTGCGAGAGAAGAAATAAGTTCAGTATCAGGGATATTAAGTTTCTTTTGAGAAAGTTGACTTTGTGGGTCCAGATAAAGATTTTCAAGATGTAGTTTGAAATACAGGTTTGGTGCTCAATAATGGCAGTAATAGACTTGGGAGTCATTCATTCCTATTGGAGATAATAGATGGGATTTCCAGCAATCCATTTACTTTTAACTAATAATTACCATGATATATGCAATAGCTCTTAGACTTAGGAATGTAGAGTAATATGCATATGATGGTATTATATTAAGTGTACTAGTCTTATGTGCACTAATTCAAGTGCTTGCTTATGCCCTTGCAAGCAAAATTACTTAGCAACCTAATTATGTTTTTTCTTATATCTATAATTTTAAGGCTAATTATGTATTATATCACATATGCCTTTCTGAATCAATTAAATGCATACACACCTGATATTTCCACTTAGGAATCTCACCACAGTGAGAAGTTAGAAAATAGAGATAGATACATCAAAGTATAAGAAATCTTAGGGGCCATTATACGACACCCTCATTGAAGTATAGGAGTTGATACAAAGGTCTGAGAAATTGTCATGTATGTCCATGAAAAACTGCATAACATTTTGGGAAGAATTTTTTTTTTTTATTAAATCGCCTTTCTTCATCAAACCCATAAGAAAATCCAAAGAGGCCTCTGCATATTTATTTATTACATTGTTTCAATTTATTTATCTCATCGTTAGTCATTATTAATGTAAGAATTTATAAATGCTACACTGTTACCACTGAAGGATTCATACCACTTGTAGAACAGGGTGGTCTCTTCTTCATGTTTATGAAAAATTTTCATTTCTTTTACTTTATTGACAAGGATAGATTATTTCAGGCTTTGCTGAATAATTTCATCTTTGGCTCATGGGGCTTTAAACTGTATTTTTCTCTAGCATTATGGTTGATGCTGGTAATAAGAACCACTTTTACCGATCATAGAAGTATGAGCTCAGAATGACTCACTAATTCCAGTGTTACAAATGGCCAACTTGAAAAAGCTACATAGGGGGAATGTGAGAGCTAAATTATTGAAGAACATCATGTTTTCCTGTGGGGCTTTTCCATGCCCTGAGTATTTCATAAAGGCTGTTTCTTGGTGTTTTCTCTCCATCCTATTTCACATTTTAAAGAGCAGAAGCTTAAAGTAAGTTTCTTAAGAAGCCCTAACTGTATGTCTATAGCTCTAGACAAGTGTTTACAAATTGGATTGTGGCTTAAAGATTAAACTTTCCTTCACATCTTTTTCTAAAAATAAGGTTCAGTCTGAAATTGTCAAGAGTGAGGATTCATTGACAGACAATCATTAAGAGGGCCTTTTGGTGGACTATTTATTATCTGTAATACAAAAGGATTAAACATTTCAAATATAAATCTTTAATCTGCACTATCTAATGACAGACATCTGAACCGGTATCACATAATTTGTCCTTTTTCTACTTTTGTAATTCTAACAAACAAAGAAAAAAAGCAAGACTCTTAAATCTGTGTCTGGAACAAACTTCTGCCACAAAAGCATGTAGCTTTAGTCTTTTCTTTTGAAATGAACTAAGATGTATTTCCAGTATTTCTGATTTGCAATAGTTCAGCAGGGCTGTACTGTTAGTAGCAATCACCCTTGCTTATGAAGTTATGTAGACAGTCCCACGTAAATCAGAACGGTCCAATCATTCGATCGTGTCCATTTCTATTACACATGGCCAGGCATATGATGAGAAATGTTCTGGCCGACACAATTTCTTCCCACAACTATCTTAGAGAATGAAATAAATTGTTACAGGATTGACTTCCTAGCAGAGTCAAAATTATGCAAGAAAAGTCCTTTCTACTTTTACATATATCCCCATACTCTCCGATGGATCTTTCTTTCCTTCCCTCTCTCTGAATTTACTTTTGATCTTATACAGATTCAATCCATTAGATAATTACTAAGTAACACCATACTTTTATTTAAGTGCCTGTTCCCTTCTTGAACGTGTTAGTTTTAACAATCTCCAGTGAATATCCATTAGAGAGCACATACTTTTTTTTTCCATTTTGAATTGTTAAGCTTCCTCAGAACTTAGGATCTTAAACCTATCTGAAAGCAGTTAGATATCCCTGTGTTGCTTTTATTAGAATACTTATTTATTTGCTGTTCAGGAGAAGCACACGTTTGTCCTAAAGTAGGCTGTTAATTATCATATATGTCTACCAAAATGGTAATGGACCACTGACAGCGTAAGTGAATCAGAAACATGGGTTATATTTTCAGGAAAATATATGTGCATTTGAAAATTCCATGGGGGGAGAGGAAAATGTGTTTTAAGTTTTAATAATCTCAAGTTATTTAAGAATCTTCCAAAGGGAGGCTCAAGAACTGCAAATTATAAATATTGTGTAACTAATTAACTTCTAGAATATTTGCAGTAGAATCAAGAAAATTACTGTTGCTTGGATTTTGGAAGAATGATAGCCATGAAAAAGTAGATATCCCTTTCCATTTTTTCCTCTCCTTAACACTACAAATGATAGATTGCTTTTAAGCCAGTAAACTTACTGAAAAAATGAAACCGGAGTCATTCATTTATTTATTCATTCATTCAATGAACATTTATAGGGTGTCAGCTATGTGCCAGTCACTGTTCCAGGCACTTGGAATACAAAGCTAAACAAAAGAAGGGTTCCTTCCCTTATGAAAATTATGTTCCAGCAAGGAAAAATATAGTAACAAAAAATAAAGAATACACAGACAAATGGTGTTAAATATTTGAGGCCAGATTTTGGTAAAAATGTCAAGCAGGTATAATTTGTCTTTAGGAACCTCAGCCATTATTTTCACTATCCTTTCTCTTAACTAGATTTTCTTTTCTTTTTTTTTTTGTCCTTTTTGAGACCGGCCGCACCACGCTCAGCCAGTGAGCGCTGTGAGCGCACCAGTCATCCCTATATAGGATCTGAACCCGCAGCGGGAGCGCTGCTGCACTCCCAGAGCCGCACTCTCCCGAGTGCACCACAGGCTCGGCCCTTGATTTTCTTTTTCAAAGCACTTAGGTGTTACAAAGCTCATTTTTTTTTCTCTCTTTTGCTTTTTTATTTAAACAATATTTATGGAGAACCCACGACATGATAGATGCTGTCTTGTTCCATATTCAGGGATGTAGTTTAGAGAGTAAATCAGGTATAGTCCCTGTCCTTATGAAACTTACAGAGTATTTGGGAAGACAGAGATCAATCAAATCATTATATAAGGAATATGAAATTAAATTGGTCATAAGTTGTATTAAAGAAAGATCCATGGGACTCTCATCTCACCTATTTTGGGCCCTGATTTAGAATGAGTGTCTGGGTGTGTGTGTGGAAGGTGTGTGTGTTTGTACATGAATGCACATTTGATGGGATCCTAAAGAGGAATCATGGAAAATAGAAAACATCCTTCCACTTCAACTAAACTAACAGAATGATTGCTTCTCTCAAAATCTCTTCTGAATAATTTGATCTGGTCATTAGTATCTTAGTGTAAATAAGGCTGTCAATGGGCTTTAGTATGAGCATTTTTTTTTCTATTACTATGTAATAAAAAGTCTGCTACTCTTCTAGAAAATTCCAGGCTCAGCAAACAGGTGCATTGGTCTTTCAGATCTGAAGTCTTCTATTCAGGTTACAGAAGTCAGCATATATAGTATATGCCAACACAAAAGGTAAACCTGAATATTATAGAATAATATTTTTTATGAGTGAAGGAAGAGAGGCTCAGAGAGGTGAATTGACTTTCCCAATATCACACAAGTTGATGGCAAAGATGGGATAGGAATGTTTCAATCTAGTTAATACTTATTTTATTTCATTATATGTGACTTGATCCTTCATCAAATTTTTATATTTCAGGTTGTATAATTTAACCTAGAGTAAATCAAGTTGACAGATTAATAAAAAGTATCACGGCCAGTTTCTTCAGTATATAGAATACAAAATATTAGTATGTTATCTATGTCCATTAATGTTGGCTACATTAGCATAAGTGAGATATCCCATCATTATACTTTATTTGTAAAGGAGTTTTATAATTTAGTTAAAAGCTTTAATTTTGACAGGCACATTCTTTCAAATGGTATTAAAATTTAATTTTTTGCCTCAAAATTATATAATGTAGGATGATTTATCTAAGGTAAATATACTTTATTTTTAATCTGCATAATCATTGGGTATGGTCCATGTTAATATTAGGAATGTTGTAGAGATATTTCAGGCTGCCAAATTAATGACACTTTTTGCATTTTAAAAAGGTAGATTAAATAAAGCACACTGTAAATAACTGAGAAAGTTCTGTGAAGGTGCAATATAAAAATTGTATCACTGTATTTTCTGTAAGCCTGTGTTAACTAGTGCACTCTCTAAAACTATATGCTAAAATTCCTTTCAATTTTCTGTACATAGGATAGTTTATTACTATAGCAGGTAATTAATTTTGAGCATTATGTAATAATTTTTATTTAATTTTGTTTTTAAAAAGAGGACTCTTACTTTTTTCAAAACCCCACATATTAAGTCAAAAAGATCAAGGCGTTCTGAATTAAAACCAAATCGAACAATTTCTCCTAAAGTAATAATGTTTTCTTGTTTTTCTTATATTAGATATTACCTATTTTTAAAGTAAAAATAAAAATAGTAATTAAAAAATAAAATTAAAAATAAGAATCCTTTTTTGTATATAGGCTCACACTGTTTTTAAAAAATAAGAAAACAATTATTAATAACGAGGTAATATTTCCTACTTTTTTTTAAAGTTTCTCCCTAATTAATTTTTAAACTATTTAAGCAGTTATGCTCATAATCTTACATTAATGTAATGGCATTGAGAATAATCTGCCAAAAACAAACATTTTAATACTACAGAATCAAATCCAGTGGGTTTCACTCATCTGCATCCAACTCACTACATGAAAAGTGAAGTTGGGGACCAGCCCATTCCCATTGGGAGATAAGGTCAATATTGGCTCACCAATCTGTGGCACAGGAAGCTGCAGCATCTCCTCCAAGAAATCAGAGATGGACAGGTAATCTAAAGGGTCAGAGAAAGATAGAATTTTTCATAGAAGGAAGAAGGAATGCAGCTTTCACAGCAGAAATGCTACTAATGAAGTAGTAGACCTTAATGCATGCAGACTCTCACAGCTACTTTGTATACAGATGTGTATAATACTTCATGCACAGTTTGTGGAGTCAGTAATTGTTACAGTTGCTAATCTCAGTTATAATTTTTGTCAACTGTCCCTCTACATTCTCATTGTAATTCCCTGTCTCTTAGTAGTTACAAACAAAATATGCAGGTCTTTGGTGACTTTCTACACTGGACCATTTCATAATACGTGGGATGCCTCCATGGGGTAGGCATAGGGAATCCCTCCCAGAACTAAATTCAGGAGCCAGGAATTCTAGATAGCTGCAGGTTCCACCTCCCTATGAAGTAGGACCCTGGCAACATAACGCTAAGGTCACTGCCTGAGACAGCTGCACCTGCTTCTTTAAGATCTGTAGGTTGTCAACTTTATTCATGAACTTTGCTCCTCCATTGTTCACCTAATTATCTCCCTGCCTCTCCCTACTCTTGGATTCTAAGGGGAAAAAATATGGAATAATATCTTAAGAATGTTAGCTTAAGAACTCTTTAGAAAAGCCAGTTGTTTCATTATTGACCTCTCTCTCTCTCTCTTTTTTTTTTTTAAATTACCTAAGAGAAAAATGTCCCATGACCTCTGAAGTTCTGGTTCATGAGTCAGGTCATGCATAGCAGTAATAAGAAGCAAGATCCTCATTGACCTGCTGAAAATTAGCCACATGGAGTTAAAATCAAACTCGATCAAAAAAAGGTGAATGAGACCAAATAAAAGATGAATTGTCATTTGCTTTTCTGATAAGTTTTGACATTTGAAATGGATCAGCAGATTTCCTACTCCTCTTGTGTCTGTAAACTGAAAAGCTGAGAGGCTCATTTATACTTCGACTTTTAGAAATTTTGTAGTGTGAGCAAATTGGCAAATATGATTACTCACAATTTAGATGTTAAAAAGAATGCCAAATTAAACACTGCATTTTGTTATTTTCAAAAACCATGAGTAAATTAAAAAGTTCTCTTTTTCTGTAATTCTTGCACACTATTACCTTCATCCAAAAAACAATATCTTGGGCCGGCCCGGTGGTGCACTGGATAAGTGCGCTGCTTGGGAAGTGCGGCGGCGCTCCCGCCCGAGGGTTCGGATCCCACATACAGACCGGTTCCCGCTCACTGGCTGAGCGAGGCGCGGGGGCGACGCCGAGGGTTGCGATCCCGTTGCCGGTCCCCGGTCCGGTGCGGGGGCAACACTGAGGGTTGCGATCCGTTGCCAGACACGGAAAAAGACAAAAAAAGACAAAAAACAAAAAAAAAAAACAAAAAACAAAAAACAAACAATATCTTAAAAAAATAGTTTCACTCATCTGAGTTCACACTAGAGCTATACCAATTAGGATTGGGTGAAATTATCATTTCTGTGTGGATACATTCTTGGAATATAATGTTTATTTTTAACTATGACAATTGATTTCTTGATTCATTAAGGCCTCCAATGGATGTACATAAAAGAAATAGTTACTTTAAAAAATCACAGAAACAATTATGAACCAATGAAGTTTCATTATTTTTAATTAAGTTTAAATTTTGGACATATTTAGGGACACTGTACAGAAATAATTTTTTTAAAGGAAGGCCATATTCCAAAACTATTGATATTAATATTTGTTAGGTCTATCCTATGAAGAATACATGAAATTATAATTAGACATTTTGGTTTTTTAATCTTACAAAATACCCACAATAGTCAGAATAGGTGGCCACTTAGAATGTGTGGATTAGCTGTGCTTGCTGTCCCATTGCCATGCAAATACTAAAAACTACCAACTGACAAGTTGTTTTTGGGGTGTGGGCAAAATTGTCAGGAGGAATGACACAATAAAATATTACCAGTCAATTAACAAGTGGGTTGACAACTGGACTTGATCAGAAATAAGGAGAAAGGGGGCTCTCCCTATAAGTAAGCTGTGATTGACAACAGATATGAACAAATATGTGGTTATTGCCAACTCTTCTTCAGAGATGAGCCATCCATCCCTTGAGACTTTAGGACTCTAGCCTGTGAAGGCATTTCTGATACTAATAACTAAGATAACTACAGAATCATTTTTAGACACAATCTGGTGTGTCTACAAATCTCCCTTATTTTTTAGAGCTATTTCCTTATTAGCTTCTTCAACCTGGTGTTTTGTGATCTCAGGCTGTTTCCTGGGGACCCGCGGCCTACTGCTGCGGGAAAATGTCCAGGCTTGCTCACCTTAGATAATGCCTTAACTTACAGGGGGAGATACAGTTGTGGGCCTCATCTGTGACTCCAGAAGATGAGCATTAGCATCAGCCAGCCAAAATTTTAGAATAAATGAAGGCAGAAATTGACATGGTATTGCCAGTAATGTTTTACTTCTTCGGAAAATTTTAATCTCCTTGATTACTATTTCTGCATTACATTTTTGAAACTCATTTTGTTATACTGCAAAGTTATTTAACTCTAAGTTACTATAAGTTCTTTCAGAGAGAAACATTATAGGCACACAGTAAGATTAGTGAATTAATTAATTAATGTTCTTGATCCTAAATGCTATATTTCACCAAAATACCTTTTAAAAAGTTATCAAGGCTCTGGGCCGGCCCGGTGGCGCACTGCTATAGTGCGCCGCTTGGGAAGGGCGGTGGCGCTCCCGCCGAGGGTTTGGATCCCACATACAGACCAGCCGCTCACTGGCTGAGCGAGGGGCGGGAGCAACACCGAGGGTTGCGATCCAGTGGCCGGTCCCGGTCCGGTACGGGCGCGACACTGAGGGTTGCGATCCGTTGCCGGTCACGAAAAAAGACAAAAAGGAAAAAAAAAAAGTTATCAAGGCTCTAATGTTGCAGACAGTTTGGTATATATACAATTTAAGCAGCCCCCTCAGTATCTGAAGGTAATGTAATTATTTCTACTAAAAGTTTTGCTTTGTCTATTTCAGGCAAGCAAGTAGACTTCTTAAAAACCAGACTAATTTTTGTTTCTAAAAATATATCCTAATGTCAAGGTATAATTTTACCACAGAGCAATTCAAATTGATTGTCCATCCATTTGAGAAATGTGTTATAGTCTCTTCACAGTATTTCAAAGAGTTGGATGTGTTGGTGGTGAAAACATTTCCTCATGGGAACTTTATACAATTAAAAGAGAACAAATGATTGACTGATGCATACTCTAGCTAATTGAAGAGATACTGAGTCAACCAGATGTTTTCAGCTGAATCATGCTCACAGATGCTATTGCTTTATTATTCCTTAATCTAGGGATTACCTCCGCTAGCTAACTTGGGGACATTTGAGGGTTTCAAATAAGCTTGCCTTTCTTTTGTTACATACTTCACAGAGAGCTCTTGCCTAAAGGGGGCCTACCTCCTGCCTTGGAAATGTTTTCAAGGAAGTTATCATGGCTGTTTATTTTTCCTGCTCTTGAATGTGGTCTTCCGTGAGGTCAGCAGAATGGAATGACAATGGCCACAGATGACAATGGAGCTGTTTCCACAGCTGGCTGCAGAGAGTGGGCAGTCTCTTACAGATGAGCTAGCATGTGGAAGCAGATGATATAAAACATCTGTCACAATGGGAATAAGCAAAAACAAGGTGCCTTTGAAGACTGCCTTTTAATGATGAGGGTGGGGGGGGGGGATTGGTCTCCATGATGAGAATGAAAGAAGTAGTTGTTGGCAGGCAGAAAGCTTCAGGCTTGTCTTGTGTGAAGTAAAGCAAAACTACATGTTGGAAAACTTTGATGCTCGTCAAATCACATGATTTTGCTGAATATTTATTTCCTTTTTCATTCCACAAATAATCTATAAGAAAAGGAAGGGAGTGCTAAGAGAAAAAAGTTGGAGAAAAACTAAGAAAAAAAACTAATTCTGGGCTTCTGGTCAAGATGGTGGAATTGATGGTCCCCAGCATCCCTCTCTCCGACAAATCGATCAATTTACAGCTATTAAAAAGCAAGACAGCCAAGCTGGGGCCACTAGAGCTCAGGGGAAGAGGAGGAGAGACCTATGGAGTGCATACAGGCAAGAGAAGCCACAATAATAGAAAGAAAGGATCGCTCCCACCGTTTCGAGCCCTGGCTGCTTCCAGGCTGGAGCTGCTGAGCACATGGAGCAGGAGCTGACAAAAGCCACAGCTGTGCCCTTCGGATGAAGTTGCTTGAAGGTGGCAGGGGAGAGGAGGGCCTTGTTGGCCCCAGGCCAGCAAGACCACTAATAAGGTCCCCATGGACCTAATTAGGGGTGAGGGACCACAGACAACTGAAAAAAAGGAGCCACTCAGAGACCAGTGAGTGATTGCAAGGGACCAGCACACTGCCCGTCCCATGGGAAGTGTTTGGAGTTTGGGTGGTAGGGGATATGGGCCACCATGGGAACATTGGGGCACAGCATGGACAGCTGACCTACCCCCCAATCAGCACAGGCCCACTCAGTGGAGACTGGTCAGGAATACAGATCTGATAAGGTGCAGTTTGCTGAAAAGACTCAGGCCCAGGCCAGAGTTTCCACACAACCCAGGTGTACCAGACCTCACAAAACCCAGAAGTATATAAAATGTCAACACTTAGAACCTGAGCTGTACAAAAATCCTTCCCCAGGGAATCAACAGAAATTTCTGGCAAAGCAGAAATTTAGCTCAACCACAGGGCTCAAGTGCTGGTCCCCACAGGAAGTTCCAACATTTTAGAAGTAAGCAAAAGACAACAAATTAGAGGGGAACAGCAAATAATCCAACACAGAACTGAAAGAAAAAACAAATACCCACAGATTGGAGACGAAGTTTGATATTAACTAGTAAAGGTCTAACACCACCAAAGAACACCTATAAAACCTAGAAGGACCGGAAGCCATCTGGGCTCCCGAGCCAGGGAGTCTGAAGAGCTGTGGGCCTCAGCCATGCCTTCCCAACAACCACACCCAGCTCAGCCCCGACCAGGAGGCTGTGCCCCCCCGACATCTGCAACCAGCCCAGCGATGACCACTGCAGGCTGCCACAGGAAGCGCCCTGGGCTCCCAAGCTGGGGTGGTGGGGGGCCTAGGGCTTCAGCCACATCCCCTGAAATCTGTATCCAGCCCAGCAATGACCAAGCCACTGCTGGAACCCCCCTGGTCTCCCCTGCTGGAATGAGGGGGGCACCACGGGCCTCATCCAAGGCCCTTCTCCTTCCTCCTTCTTCTACCCTATTTTCTTTCCCCTTCCCCTTTCCTCCTCCCCCCCTCCAACTGCTCCACAACAACATCTTAGAATATAAAATAATAACAATAATAAATTAATTAATTTTAAAAAGAAACTAATTCTGAGTATTTTCCTCTTGGATACTGTAATATATCAGTTTAATTTCAGCTGGTAGCTAAGAGATCAGAAAAAGTGTTTTTTCATTAAGTTTACTTGAATGTATTTGCAGCCCCATGTTATTTTTTACAGTTTTGAAAGGTAATATGAAAATGTTATGTCATCCAGGCCACATGGTGATAAACACTTCAAAATTTGAATACTAGTTAGTAGACATAAAGTCATATTTGTTTCTCTTGAAGGAGCAGTAGGATATGATAAAAATATCTTAGTAAACTTTTTTTTAAAGAAATTTATTTTTTAATTGAAGTGTATTAACTGTATATATTTATGGAGTACAGAGTTCTATTTCAATACGTGCATACATTGTGTAATGATCAAATCTGTATAATTAGCATACTCATCATTGCAAAAATTTATCGTTTTTTTTTTTTTATGAGAACATTTGAGCTCCTGTCCTCTAGCCATTTGAGAACATACAATAAATTATTGTTAATTATAGATGCCTAGCACTACTGTCCCCACTAGGGCTTATTTTCCCTATCTAGTTATAATTTTGTGTCCATTAACCAACCTTTCCCTATCCAACCCCCTCACTTCCCATTCCCAGCCTCTAATAGCCACAATTCTTTTTTGTTTGTTTGTTTTGTCCTTTTTGAGACCGGCCGCACCGCGCTCAGCCAGTGAGCGCTGTGAGCGCACCAGTCATCCCCATATAGGATCCGAACCCGCGGCGGGAGCGCTGTTGCGCTCCCAGCGCCACACTCTCCCGAGTGCGCCACGGGCTCGGCCCTAATAGCCACAATTCTACTCTTCACCTTAGTGAACAATTTTTGATAGAACGATGTTAGTTTAATTTCTAACCCCATCTACCTTTGAAAATTAATTAAAAACAATAAAATTAGCACATATTTTATCTCATATAGTTGCTATAGAAAGAAAAATCTTTACAATATATTGATCTGATAGCAAACAAATGCTGAGTATTGGTGGACAATAAAATTTTAGATATCCTGTTATATGACTAAAGGGGTGCTACTGCCACTGCTGTCCCCCAAACCACATTGCTGTGCTCTGGTGAGGAAATGGCCATCACTGCTGCAACATGGACTTGTGGCACTTTTGCCACCACCTGGCCAGGAAAATGGATGCCACATTCTCTGCTCATTCTTACTCTAAACTGTCTTCCAAATCTGATTCCCCTGCAGGTGCTTCTGATTAGCAGAAGTCACAGATCTATATCCAACAGCAAAAAGGTCTAGGAAATGTGGAGAGTTTGTTTTGTTTTGTTTTTCAATTTGGATTCACTTTGTGGGGAACTAATAACACATGCAGAGGGTATTAAAAAATAAATGTCTACAGCCATGAATGACAAAGGTATACCATGGGACATAACTGGATTGATCTTAATGCTGGATCTTAAAAGGAAGAGAAAGCAGATTTGGAAAGATTTATGTTGTCACATTGAGAAGACTTGACTACTAGGTTACTATGAATGATGAGGGAGAAGGAGATAAGGATGGCCTGGAATTTTCTATATTATCTCAAGAATCAGCAGAGAAAGAATATGGTCTGAGAATGAAAGAGAAAGAAAATATTTAGAATGGGTCATGGTTGTTTTGAGGTGCCCAAGATTGTAAAGGCAGTGAGCAGTTGGAAATTTGAGTTAGGAGTTCAGCACTTTTGATTAATTTTTAAACTCATTTCCGCACTTTTAATTAATTCCATTAGATCTTAACTAATAGCAATATTTTTGAATTTTTCTTCTAATACCTTGCTAACATCTTGTATTTATGGTATGTATATAGAATTAACCAAAATATTTAGATACTGACTCTTACTGTTTTATGAGGCATATAGCATTTCTCCTAACACTTGCCTGTAAAAGGTATTTCTAACCAATTGGTGTAGCAGAAGATTTTATTTGAAACTAATGGGGGTTTTAGTGTGAAGGTTGTTGTAAAAATATGTCAGAGGAAAGAAAAAATTTTTTGTAAAGGTGATTTTATGGATAAAGGCAGAAACCCTATGGAGATGATTAAGAAACTGGACTAAATATTACTGGCTGTTTGTGGTTATAACAAGGAGGCATATTAATGTTAAGATTATCTCAAGCTATCTGGCCCTCAAATAAGAACTAAAAAAAGGAATTAACAAAAAGATTAAGAATTAAACCAAGAATCTCTTTAGGAGCAATGCAATAGAAAATTCACTGAAACAGAGCCATGACATATAAAAAGTAGAGCAAAGCTTCTCAAATGTTACCATGGATATGACTCACCTGGGGATCTTGCTGAAATGCAGACTGATTCTGTGGGGCTGGGGTGGACTTGCCATGCGGCTCTAAGCTCCCAGATGATACCATCTGGTGCCAGACCACTTTGAGAAACAAGGTACTAGAGAACTGAAGGCCATTCGATTAAACTAAGAAAAAGTTAAAATTACTCATATCATATTACCGTTTAGGCAAAATGGCAATAGATCTAAGTGTAATAAAACATAACTAAGTTTCTGGCACAGATCCTACAACAAATAGGACACTGAAGAATAACAACAAAAATCTGGCTTTCATCTCATCTACTAGACAAGGTGTATATTGACACCTTGAAGGCCTTATCTTGGTTGGATGCTAATTTATGTGTTTACCTTAGGATATGTCCTTTCCACCAGAACATATTTTATCTCAGCATTAGATTACAAAACGCATCATCAATAGTCTATATACTGAGTTTGAGACATGTTAGAGACAATAATACTAATAGAAAGTGTACTTTAAAGGGAGTAAATTAGTTTTTTAACAGGGTCGTGACTTTGCACCCCTATCATTATATCTAGTTGAGTTGTCAATTCTGAACAAGTAAATTCTTAAAAATGTCTTAAAGGAGAAAAGAAGTAGCCCAGAAATGTCCTCTGAGGAACTGCAAAATAAAATGCATTTTGTAGCGAATTGCAGGACAAAGAATAGCTACTTTCCTGGTAATAGCCAGAACGGCGGTGCCTTGTGACATATTTAGGCAATTTGCACTATAAACATTGGCTATAAGTGAGATAACAGGCAGCATTTCCTCTTGATCACCTCTGTGGTTTGAGAAATGATTTCCCAGGCCCATTCACCAATAGGATCCTGCCTGACCTTGAAAATGATTTGCAGCCGTTTCTTTTGGTCTACTTGTCGTGAGGAGAAGTTTTTAATGAGAAGCTTTATGATAGCTCACAGTCCTGAGTGCTAGTTAACGCCAGATAAATATTTTACCAGACAAAAGATGGGGTCCATAAATATTCACACATCTTGCTGGCAATCCTGTTTGTCTTATCATTTGGATGAAGGCTGGCCTGGAATACTGCATCTGACATGCATTTGAAACTTTCTGTACACTGAAAAATCTACTTGGAGGTATACAAAGTGATTGCTGTACAAGTGAATAAAGCATTTATTCTCTTATCGCATGGCAAGGTTTGACAGGAATTTTAGGCAGATTGTGACACAGGAAAGCCCCAATAGAAAAGCTTAAGTTGCTTTAGTGGCCGTGAACATTGGCTGTAGTACATAAAGGAAATTTTGCAGCATTTAGTCAGGTATATGTAATTCTTCCACAGAATGGAAATTATGTAATGAACTCCAACGTTAAAACTTCCTTGGGTAGTGTGAGACTCTCAGAAGTCCTGGAACTGTCATGGTAAATGACACGAAGGTGAAGCAGGCAGTGGTCAGACATGGGCATTTTTAAGGGACGGTGGAGAAAATGGACAGATGGATCTCTTAAGTCCACCCTTTTATTCAATGAAGAAAATGTTTCTGTTATTTCAATTGAATTATCTTGTCCAGTTTGAGTGCAGAGCTACTGTTATTGTTTTGCTTTCTATTAAAGTCACAAGAACCCTGGCTGATGAGCAGGTGTCATTCATTCATTTCGTCATTCAGCACCACTAACCAAGCACCTGTTTCTTAACAGACCCCTGATAGGTTTCAGGACCATTGAAAAACAAATGTATGTATAAAGTGATATAAATGACACCAACAAACTTAGAATCCAGGGAGAAATAAAATATGATCATGATCAAAGTGTGTGCAAAATGTTCTGAGAGAAAAGATAGCCAGTGACCCACAGCCTGGGTCCATCAGGGGATATATTCCATAGAATGTAGCATTTGATAAGAATCTTATAGAACACATGCAAACCGGCTGTAGATGACAAGCACTCCTGGCAAAGATACCAAGGTTGAGAGAGTAAGATGGGTCAGAGGATGTTGTGTAGTGCAGTGTGGTGCAAGGAGAACCTTCAAGTGGATGGGTCTGGGGAATCAGGCTAGAGGGATAAATTGTGTGTTATGCTAACAAGGCCATCCTAGACCTACCTGTAGAAGCTTTCTTTTGGACAGAGATAGTTCTGAAATAGAGTGGGAAAGCACAGGCTTATGGGTAACCCACTAATCATTCACTCTAAATGCTTCTGAGTAGGGCAAGCAGGAATGGAAAATGTTTTTGGTCCCATCACTGAACTATCCCATCTTCCCTTACACTCCTCCCAACACATTTAACTTACAGTAGGGATTGGCTTAACAGTACCAATGTCCTACAAATGACGTTTCTGCTATGAAATAATATTTTTTGAAATGCTAGTTCAGCTCTAAAAATGAGATCTAGGCTTTACTTTGGTAGTGAAGGTAGTTTAACACCGTTTCCCTTATATCCCCATGTGGAACAAAAAATAAGCAAAATAGGTTCTGCCCATCATTAAAGGTGGGCATATATTTTTGGTTATCATTGTTAAAGTAGGAAAATAGTTAGGAGCTATTTTCCATGTCTCCGATGTCATTTTTTATTATGTAATATATTTGGTGGGTAGAGATCAGGGGTTTTCTTTGCATTTTAAAAAATATGAAAGGTGGTGAACTATGTTTTGATTAAGCCATTTATTTGGTGTCATAGTTAAATGGTCTTTAGTCTTTGGCTTTTGTTTTGTTTTGTTACAGATCCCTTTAAACTGATTTTAGAAGTACACAGTACATCCGTGTGGGAAAGGTATATACCACAAGGCCCCTGAGAAGTGAGGGCAAAGGACAATCATTAGTTGTTCCCCACAGCCTGATTCTTTCACACCCTCTACACCACCCCACATGGATTTTTACGGCACACATGTTTGTGCGTGGTATACAGCCCCAGCTGAGAGCTACTCCTTGGTTTTGTGTTTGGAATCAGAGGCTAATGAACACAAGTTCACCCTTTGTGGCTCAAACCATATGAAACTTGCTGAAGAGGGCCTGGGATTCTTCTATGAACAATTAGTATTTCCACTGGCTCAGCAACTGTGATCTCCATAAGTAAAAATAAGAACGGAAAAGAATAGAGTAACCTAACTGCAAAATGAAATTCCATTTATAATTTTAATAGGATTGGTTCTTATAACCAGATATATAAATTCAATGATAAAAGAATTAAGTGTTCTATTACACATTCAGTCAGCAAAACCATTTGATCAAAGTCTTAGTTTTTCAACTCTCCCTCAATAATGTAATATATTTAAAATTCTGACAGAATTCTAAAGAAGCTTGTTGAAAACACAAACAGCTACTCCTAAACATGTTTCTTTAGTTTTAGGCACAAAAGTCTAAAGGATTAAATAAAGCATTGTTGAGAATCCTAATTATCTATGTACCTGCTTTGGTAAGAAATACTTCAATGTGACATATTTACTTTATATTCTCATTCAAAATGACACTGTTGTATTAGTAGGTACTTAACAAATAATTGAAACCATTATTCACAGCTGAATAGCCATGCTATATAATTAGGATTCTTTTAAAGGGGCCTCCATGGGTAAAACTAATTTTGTTTTAGTATCTTTTCATATTACACTAAAACAGCCAACACTTCCAATTAATGATAACTGAATCAAAGCAACCCGAAATAAGAATATTTGATTTGAGTAGAAGAAAAAACTCTAATTTTATAACTAATAGATATTCTCTCATTAGGTAAACTATGTATATAACTATTCTACATTGACTGTATAGCAATGGAAAATGTCTTACTTCTAAACTACCTCTAGCTCATAGCTATATATCTCTATGAAGTAGTCCAAATATTATGCTAACTAAATCTAACCTTGCCCAAGTGTTGGAAAGAGAAACCCAGTTCCAGTTAGCCACATTTCCAAAATAAATAGAAAAATGAATTTGAACTAAAAATAATGATATAGTCATTGAAAGTCACGTTAATAGTCTTGTTTCCTTTCATTGCTCAATTATAGAATTTGGGAAGTTGGTTTATAGCATAAATATAATCTTAGCATATAATCTAAGATCTCCTGTTAGTTGTAGGGAACACACAGTATATGACTACTTTGAGTCCTTTTCTAACTACTGCAGTTCCAAATTCTTTCTCATTTTGTGTAAATGGAGCTTACGAATACACACACACACACACACACACACCAGGGTTTCTGAACACCAGCACTAATGATGTTTGTGGCAACATTTTTTATTTAGACTATATATTTTTTTAAAATTATCTATTTATTTGTTGTGTGGAACTGTCGTATGTGTTGTAGGATGTTTAGCAACAATTTCTTTTGTACCTCAGATGCCAATAGTATACTTTCTCGAGTTATAACAACTGTACGTGTCTTCAGACATTGCTAAATCACTCCTGCTTGAGAACCACTGATATGTGCACATGCACAAGTATTTTTTATGTTCATAATTTCCATAGATATAGCATTAGTAGAACTTTTTATAACAAGTGAATTTCATATCTCATCTTTAAGAGCACGGTGGTCGAGGATATCATAAATGCACACATGCAGGAGCTGTACCATGGTTTTAAAACTGTATCATGGTTTTAGAACTTCCCCTGGCAAGAACACATTTTTCCAAAAGTTTTGGATTGCTCCATTTTGATAGTAATCTCAAAAAACATTCCTAAGTACTTTTGATTTGGAGTTTTGTTCTTTCATTCTTCCAGCAAATATTTACAAAGCATATATTACATGCCTTATACTGTAGACAGCACTATAGACACTAAATAAACAATGGTAAACAAAACAGACATGATCTCAACCCTTTTAGGATGAAAAATCTAAATCAGAAATGTTGGTAAATGTTAACCATTTTTAATTTAACTAATTAATTAGTGGTATACTGACATATAAAATTAATTTACAAAGGCTGTTTGGAGTGTCTACTGCCTGCAATTTTCTATTTATAGGGATTACAAAAGTGTGTAAACATAATCTCTGGACTCTTGGAAGATATAGTGTTAAAAGAGGCAATTAGAGAATAGTAAAGGAGAGGAAGGGATTATGTGCTAAAATGGAATTCTGGGGAGAGTGTGGCTTCCAGCTTACCATGGTTATTCATCATTCTCCCACACTTCCAGCATTTGTCAGAGATCATTACAAAATGCTTCCCAAGGAGAAGGCTACCACCTTTGCCGCAGGTTTCTGGATTTTAAGCATAATTTTTAAAGTTGGACTTCCGGGCCGGCCCGGTGGCGCACTGCTACAGTGCGCCGCTTGGGAGCGCGGTGGCGCTCCTGCTGAGGGTTCGGATCCCACATACAGACCGGTTCCCGCTCACTGGCTGAGCGAGGCGCGGGGGCAACACCGAGGGTTGTGATCCCGTTGCCGGTCTGGTCCGGTACGGGCGCGACACTGAGGGTTGCGATCCGTTGCTGGACACGAAAAAAGACAAAAAAAAAAAAAAAAAAAGTTGGACTTCCCCTCCAAGTTGGTTGGAAGTTTATCAGTGTAGCTGAGGATTAATGATTATTTTGAAGGATGGGGGATATTTCTTGATCCTTTTATTCTCTCCCCGTAGCAGTCCTTCTTAAACCTTCCCCCAAAAAATCCCTCCAGAAAAACCATGCTGATATCAACAAATGAAAGAGATTAAAGACCTCTCTATATACTACAAGACAAGGAATGTTGCAAACTAATACCACAGGACACTGCAACTAGTTAAAGGAAATACCTTTATGCCATTCATAGGATGAAATCACTGTTGTTACTGGAAAATCATTCCCACTAACTAGTTTATTTGTGAGCTCAGATCATTCACTGCACTCCTTTTACATATGCTAAATATAGTTTGGTGTACACAAACTCAACCAAATGTTTATCGTAGAAATATTAAAAATTGACAGAGAGAAAATCACACAGATGAGAAAGAATAATAACCTACAACCACATTTTTTAAAGTCATATTAAATGATATAATTACTAAAAGTTATTTTCAGTTTTGCATGAATCACTATAGGGAATAGTACAACATGGACCACAAACATTGTGATCTGAGGCATTTAGACAAGACAAGAAGGGAAAAGGGGGTGATATTTTTTTCTTTTTTTCTTTCTCTCATATTATCCAAGTAATTTTCTTACCTTTTACTTTTACATTCCTAGGATTTCAAATACAAGGCTCACTGAGTTTCCAAATAGGAAGGATTCTCAAATGTATGATAACTGATCAAATGGAAGCACGTCAGGTCATCAGGCTTAGGCCTGAATTATTCAGATAATCTCCTTAGTTGAGCTCATCAAAAATGCAGGCATGGCCTCTTTGAATTTTTTTTAACAAGATGTAATATGATTATGACATAAAGGCTCATGCCCTACAGCAAGACTGGATTAAATCAAATAATTGAGAAGCAGCATAAATAAAATAAAGCCAGTTGTTGGCCTCTAAGAACTGTAACATTGGCTTATGCAATAGCAGTTTATAGACAGAGCATACATTTTAAACTTTAGGGTATATCAGAGTCACCAGGAGAGCTTGTTAAACAGATTCCAGGGCCTGAAGCCAGCGATTCTAATTCGTGGTCTGCTTCTGCTGCTGATCCACAGACCACAGTTGGAGTGGCACTGGCCTAGAATACTGACTATCACAGGAATATTAAAATAGCCAGGTCTTCTCATAGTCGTCTATGTTCTAGCATCCATATAGGTTTTAGGCCAGCTATGTGTGCTCTTAACGAGAGAGAGGTTGCATGCTTTCCCTGATTTGCCAGTGGTCCTGTATTTCAGTGGGGAAATAAAAATATTGATGCACTCTCAAAGACTTCAAATTTCTTTCAAGTATTGGCAGAAGGTTAACAACACAGATGTTTTTCTGGCCTTAGATCAGATATATTTACTCCACACATGATGATCTTTGGAATTTACCCCAATTACTGTTGAAATTGTTTATTTCAGAACTAGAGCGACCAGATCCAGTCTCTGTCTCTGTAGTGGGAGCAGCTTTGTTCTGCAGAGGCAGTGGCTAAAATGGACCAGACGTTCTCATCAGCTGTTTGGTCAATGTGCTTTTTAGTAGAATTACAGCATACTACAATATTTTTCTTTGCAGCTTAAGCATTGAGCAAACCCAGACATCCGGAGATGCTAAAATGAAAAATCTGTTTCCTCTTGCTTTGCCATTTGCCAACTGAACTCTGTCAGACAGCACATTCTATACATTTCAAGTAAACGAAATTACCCTTAATGTGTTGGCAACATCTGTCACAAAACACTCTTCAGTCTATGGCTTAAATGTATTGAGTCGGAAAGGATTTGACAGTGTACTTAATGAAGCACAATTATGGTTGAGGGCACTTGTTTTGCCTTAACAACGAAAAGGTTTTTCTTTTCTTTTCTTTTTTGTTCCACACGATACAGAGGAGATTCTGTAATCTTTGATAAACAAAGTAGCTGAAAAACACCATTCTTTGTTGTAGGTAACTAACACTTAAAACTCTCTAGTCTGTCCCCATAAAGTATCATCAAGAATTTCATTTTTCCAACAGGTTCTTGTCAATTACTTCTAGCTTACTCATTGTGAATTTCTTCCATTCCCTTGAGATTAAAGAACTTATGTTCCTAATAATTTATGGGAATTTGTCATTCATTGAACATTTTTACTAAATATGAACAAGAATGTATATTCTTACATATCCTCTCCCAAGAATCTTTTTTATTTTGTTGTTCATTTATTTGCAATAACTGGTCTGCTTAAGAAAGGAATGTTTCCCTTACATTGTTTTCCACTCTGTGCCTAGTGCTGCTATTTACAATTTAAAATTATAACAAATCTTTTCCCACTCTTTTCTTTGATTGTCAGGTTTCTGGTTTACACACAAGAAGCAGCACTCACTCTGTGGCATCTATAATCAGATGAGTCCCCAAACACTGCTTTCAATGAAAAAGATTGTCTAAGAAACCAGACAATCCTTCTTAAATTAATATTAAGTGCAGGCATTCAATCCTTCTATTCTCATTGTGCATAAATTTTGATTGATCTGTCACAGGCTCACCTACCTTATTTGCATATTACCTCCCTGTCAAAGACTAAAGTCTACCTCACACATCCCTGGAGAATGTCATAACTCCACAGCACTGAGAAGAAAGTGTCTTTACCAAATGCAATTTTCTCTTTGATTTACATGAATGATCCTGTATATGGCTAGAGCAGGCTGCTTAGAATTGAAGGGTTTGGGGGTTGTGATAGTTTAGCTGCATGTTAGAATGTCTAGGGGCAAATGTTCTAAGAACATAATCTAAATCTTAAGTTCAAGAAGAGAATTGAGGTCCTGCACCTGCTAAAGATTAGAATGTTGTGAAAGTGCCATATTTCTTTGTTGAAAAACATGCTTCAGGAATTCCATCTTAATTCTGAAGTTATTCTACAATTTATCCTAGTTGACTTAAGAGGAACTCTAGTTCTTCTTAAAGTGTTTACTTCTGGTCTGGCACAACAAATATTTGAAATGAAGGTCAGTAAGTATTAAAAAAAAAAAAGAAGGAGGAGGAGAAGAAAGAGGAAGAAATAAAGATACTTTTGTTAAAGAAATTCAGGAAGCAGGAAGAAAAGTTATATATGTCTGAATTATAATTAAGTGAAAGCTTATCTTATCATGTCTGTCATTTAAGAAGTATCCTGGTGAATGACAATTCACGGAAGCATCAAGAAATTCAAACAACAGAAATGCACGACTATGTATATTTATGAGCTACAGACCTATAAAATAATATAGGCAAGGATAATTCAAAAACTTTGTGGACAGATTCTATTATCTTTTAATTCTATTTTCCCAGAAACTTTTTGACGAACCCTCATATGTTTTCTGATGGATTCCAGCTTAAAGTCCAAATGTCTGCGAACAGAGCTGGCTTTGTATATCAAGCATTTCCAATATCTGGCTCAATTTCTGTTCTCCTTCAAGATTAATGGGAGGAGCACATAGGGAAGGCTGACTGGTAGCCTAATCTTTTAGCATTTATAGTCAGGAAGTTGGATTTAGATAATACCATGACAAACTGATCATCCTGAGCAAAAGCATTTTGGGAAACATTTGCTTGTGTGTAATTAGTTTGGGTGCTGAGGGCTTGCTGTCTGCACACATCTGGCCTAGTTTTATTTCTTCAAAATGTTTACTTACATGAAAAAAAGAAAAAAGGTCACATAGTGAGAATGTTTAGGCAAAAATAATTTACTCAAATGCATAATCATTTTATTACAACTGGTTATTTAAGTGGATTGTTATATTATGAGCTTCTTCCTTCACCAAAATCTTTGTAGTAAAGCTCTGGAATGATATAATCTCAAAGATTTCATCCAATTTCAGCTTTTTAATTTTGTTTTGAAAAAATATTGTTTCATTCTCTGAGTTAATTAAGGGAAAGAAGTAGGGTAGAGGAAGAGGAATGGAAGGTAACATGGCCTGCACCATTAGGCATATGACACTTGATATATGGATGAAAGTCTTTAAACATGTCTATTATTTCTTGTATTTCCAACATTTATAATAAATTAAAAATATATATCCTAGAAGTATGCCCTTCCTAACATCTGATAAAAGTATTTAATACTTTTGCTTTTTCTTAAATTTTAATTTATGGATGAACATAAGAATTTGACCAGCTTCATCAGAATTCAGTAGCCTTCTGTCTTTTGTCAAATGCATAGATAGAAAATATGTCAAATATCCCATATCTTTTCCATAGGAGGATATATTTCTATTCTCCTTCAAGATTAATGGGAGGAGCACATAGGGAAGGCTGACTGGTAGCCTAATCTTTTAGCATTTACAGTCAGGAAGTTGGATTTAGATAACACCATGACAAACTGATCACCCTGAGCAAAAGCATTTTGGGAAACATCTGCTTGTGTGTAATTATATTGTGGGGGATATATTTCCTCCTATGGAGAAGATATGGGATATAGTAACTTTGATTTTTAGATCATTAATGTTAGATTTAATATGACCTTCAAAGAGATCTAGTCAAGAAACCCATCTGGGGGCCGGCCCGGTGGCGCACTGGAGAGTGCGCCGCTTGAGAGCGCGGCGGCACTCCCGCCAAGGGTTCGGATCCCATGTGGAGACCGGTTCCCGCTCACTGGCTGAGCGCGGTGTGGGTGCAACACCGAGGGTTGCGATCCCGTTGCCGGTCCCCGGTACGGGCGCGACACCGAGGGTTGCGATCCCGTTACCGGTCAGTAAAAAAGACAAAAAAAAAAAAAAAAAAAAAAAAAAAAAAAGAAACCCATCTGTCTGGGCCAGCATTATCCCCCAGTGATAGATTGTATTGGGGTGATCGAGAATTGTCTATAAATCATAGATGAGTGTCATAAACCAAAAGCCTTATTCAGTATCAAGAAAAATTAGAGAATTTCTATTAATGTTCATATTTTTTAGTAAGAGAAGTTTGTAGTTAGAACAATGGAAGAGAGGATATATGTAATTTATTTGAATATGTTCTACATCAAATGTTGGAAATATAAACAACAGATATTTTAGACATATCACAGATAAATCACATCAGAGGAAATGAAGTTGCTAAAGTCATATATTTAGACAAGCACAAAATGACATGGATGGACATAAAAATCACATATGGTAGAATTTAGTCATTTCATTAGAAAGTAAACACATTTGATGTTAACACATTAACACAGTTTACTATGTTTATTTTTTAAAAGTTTCTTGCTTGTGGAACATGTTTTCAGATGGACATTGTATGTGCTTGTAGGGTGCTGTGATTACACCAACGATGGACCACCCTATGTCAATGCAGCCAGCAAACATGATGGGCCCCCTGACACAGCAGATGAATCACCTTTCATTGGGTACAACAGGAACGGTGAGTTGAAGGGTTTGTTTTGTTTTGTTTCCTTGGACTTCCTTGATAAGATGCAGTATTCTGTTTTCACTAGCATTATTAGCGAAACTGGTTCTGTATCATTGACTAACACAACTTTCAGGTTCTAGTATGAATAAGGCTGCATTCTGTATGCCTGTTCAGTTCCAGGGTACATTTACTCATGTTGACAAGGCTGAGAGTTCTACTATGTTGCATTTAAATTCAAGCTATTTCTTGTTCTGATGACACAATGCACCAGGTATAATGTCTGTTTTTGGAAAGATGCAGGTTTGCATGCACCTGCAAATCTAGACCCTGTAGCTGAATATACTTGAGCCTGGTTTTCTTTTCCCAGCTGCTTACCAGTTCAGCCTATATATCAGTCCCAGATTATTCAAGAATGAGGGGCCAACTGTGACTATGACTGATACAAAAGGCTTTTTATTTACTTTCAGTGTTAAAATCAATAAAAAGTAATTGAGAACCTGGTGTAATCAAATTATTTTCATCTTTCTTTTGAATATGTTTACATTGATGATGTTGAAAAGAAGGAAGGAAATCTAATGTGCTTGATCTTTTCTTACAGGTTGGGATATTTTTGACTAGTCATATTTCTCCTTGGGAAACAAAAGTTTATTGAAAAATGCCTATTATAGCCTTGATTTTATATCAACAAGGCATTTGAAATCATGGGCAAAACTTTGTTTTCTGAAAAGACAATTCCTCCAAATGTTCAAGAAGGAAAATGTCTAATACAACCTAGAATACTGAAACTTTTTAACTATCATTATGGAGAACATCAAAGCCAACTGCTCCTGACACCATCAATAACCATTTTATTTTTCATGAACGTTAATGAAGATAATCTTGCCATTTTTAAAGACATAGAAAGAAAAAAATATATTTTCTTCTTTCTTGGCAGCTCGAACTAGGAGTCAGGAATCCTGGATCCAGATCTTGATTGAGCCCTGATATTTCCATCTGTCTTTGGGAAATGATATCTTCAAGTCTCAATTTCCCTCTCTAGTTTAAGTATTTAACTTGATGATACCTTTAAACCTGCATGTCTCATAGTCACTACCTCTGTGATTCTGCACAGTTGTGCTGGCTTCGTCTCTAAGTACCTGTGTACATTGTGCACACTTGCTAAGTATCGGCAATTTTATCTCATACTAGTGACTTGCTTGCCAAATAGGTGTTGTTGATTCATAGACTTTTTGGAATATAAGAAGTTTCTGACATGTCCAATGAGGACTCACTAATTTGCTCTATATAGGAAGAAAATTGAAATACCTTAATGGAAAGAGTCACATTGTTTCAATAAAGAAATTTAGTTTTATTAACATAAAGTACTGATCTCTAAGGCCTCAGTTGCTGAACTTGTAAAAAGCAGTTGATGATACCTTAGCCATCCGAATGCTTGGGCTAGATCAAATGATTTGTTAGGTTTCGGAACTAGACTTTTAGAAGTCATGTCTAAGACTACATTTATCTATATAGGACGATACAGCTAATTTTCATTATGGAGATAGAGTGAATGATAATATGTGCATTGCTTTTAGCAAAGTGTAAGGATTATTTATAGTCACTTTGTACGTTACTGATAAAACAGGTCCCAAGAGCAGTACTGGGAAGCTTGAAGTTTCTCATGTTCCCACTGTAGATTTCATTCCATGTCAGCCTCCCTCTCCTTTAATGATCATAAATTCTGAGTGAGTGAAGTAATGCAATTTTACTGTATTGAATGACAATCTGGAATCTGATAAAAGAGGCAGTTATAATACAAATCATACAAAGAAACACTTTATAAATTTTTCTCACTTGAATCAAAAGCAAAGCCAACTGACTTGCTAAGGTTCAAGTTTGCAAACTAGTAAAACTATAAGAGATAGATTAACTCAGTACATGACTAAATCCTTTAGGTAATTGAAAAATAACATAAGAGATATAGAACAGACTCAGAATTGTAAGTTATTGATTCAATAGCATGTATTATGATTGTGTGTTTGAGAATTTTCAACAAAAACATATTTATCCGGGACTACAACTTTGACCCAGTTCATAATAGCCAAGTATATATATATAGGTGATATAACTCTCTTTCTTAGACAGTAAAAGTTTTAAGCATGTGGCTTATTTGTAACGCCAAATTTCCTCTTTTTTTCATATTTTTCTCCCTTAACATTAGTACTAAATAATGCTTAGATACATTATAAGCTTCCCATAGCATGATATTATACAAAGATTTAATATTTAATAAGGTCTGGAGAGGTGCAGAGAAAATAGTATTACTTTGTAGATTCATTAAACAAAATATCATTGAGTTTGTTTAATGTCCAGAATACTGTTATGTTTTTTCTTAAACTGTCACTCTAATTCTTTGATATACCATTTTAGATTCATTGTATCTGAATTTTTGATTGGCATTTAGAGTAGCTATTATGTAGCAGAGGTTGATTTTTTAAGTCAAATTTTCCCACCTTATTGCATCTTTCCAACATTTCTGTTAATAGGAAGGCAGCCTGGCATCATGGAAGGACCAGTGGGCTTTGGAGTCAAACTTGAGTTCAAAGCCTGGTCCTTCCCCCTTATTAGCAATGCATTTTTAGTCAGGTTACTTAACCTTTTTGAACTTTACTACCTCAATTACAAAACATCCCAGGGATGTTGTGAGAGCTTTAAATGCAATAATGTATGTAGCATACCTGATAGTATGTGTGACATCTAGTAGGTGCTTATGGAATGAGCTGCCCTATGCCTGTACTTCTGGTGGCTTCTTACTGGTGGGAATCTAGTCCAGGTCACCAGAAGGAATGTAGCACCTTGTCAAATTCACAGTACAACTAATTGTTCTTGTCTGTTTCACTTGATATAACTTATTTCTTTAAAGTCTTCACTTTTTTAGCTGCTAACATACTCTTACAGGAGTACAAACTCAAAAGTCCATAGAGTCCAGCCAAGTCACATTAATAAATAAAGTAGACGGAGTTCAAGCAAAACACCTTGGGAATATATAATCATTTTATAATTATAACCATATAATATTATTTCTTTAAAGTCTTCACTTTTTTAGCTGCTAACATACTCTTACAGGAGTACAAACTCACAAGTCCATAGAGTCCAGCCAAGTCACATTAATAAATAAAGTAGACAGAGTTCAAGCAAAACACCTTGGGAATATATAATCATTTTATAATTATAACCATATAATGATTGTCTCTATATTTGCTTATATCATGAACATAGTCATGTCATATACATATACACAATACTGGAGATTACATTTAAGAGATATTTTCAATGCAGTAATAATATCTCTGCCAGAGTGTCGGGTGAATAGTAGAAAGAGATGGCACCTTTGGCAGCCTGGAACACAGATGCCTTGTCAAGAGAGGGCAGACACTACTCAGCTCCAGACAGCTATTTCCACATGTGCATACAGACCCAGGGTGGTCTCACCTTTCTATTTTTCAAGATAAGCTAAATATTTGGATTTTGATGTACAATTTTCCTATCTTTGAATATTGGGCCCAGTTTGTCCCCAAAGCTCCCAGTTTGTGACTCCTGCCCAAGGTTTTCTTGGTTCTTCTCCAACTTCTCTGGCTTTTACTTCTTTTCTTTCATAGGCTCCAAAGCCAGGGTTTCAGTTTTAACTTACTTCTCATTCATGTGATTTCCTTAAGCAATCTCATTCATTTGCATGGTTTTAAACCCTACCCTTTGTGCTGAAGACTTCTAAATCTATGTCCTCAATGCTAACTTCATCTTAGAATTTTAGACTCATTTATTCAACTACTTGCTAAATATTTCCATGTGAATCTCCCTCAGATATCTCAAAGTCAGCATGACCCAAACTAATCTCATAAGCTTCCCTGAGCTGTCTTCCAACAGAATCCTCTTCCTCTTGTGTGTTCCTGCCCCCTATTTCCTTTGGAGCTAATGCCATGAACATTTTCCCTGTAGCCAAACCATACAAGTGGGACTCAGTCTAGACCCTTTCCTTTTTCTTCACAACCATATGCAATTTCTTTTCAAGTCCCACTGATTTTGTCTCATAGACATGTGTCAAATACATTCTTTCTACCAAATTTGTAAAGTGTCTGCCCAGAGCCTTATTTGATTAATTGTAATAATCTCCTAACTGCTCTTCCTGCTTTCAGTCTCAATTTGCTCCAATCCATTCTCCACCATCTTGCCACAGCCAATTAATCTAAAACTATTTGACTGTCTCTGTCCTACCTGGAACTTTTCAAAGGCTGTCAGACATCTGAGCTCACTGAAACTCTACAAAACAATGTGTGAACAGTGACAAGTCAAGATTAATACAAGAACCTCAACTCTAAAACCAGATGGGTTCCAAAGGCAGTGTAGAGCACGATCCAGTGAATGAGCCAGAGTAGGCAGTGATTAGGGCTGGTGGAAGTGGGAGCTAGGTTAGAATTTTCCTTTTTTATAAGGGGGCCTCAGGCCACAGTCTGTGTCCCATTTTCCCTGTAGGAGATCCCTGAGAGAATTGCATTGAGCCCAAGCCTCTTTTTCATCTTGACAAAAGCAGATATATTTTCTTTCTCCATGACCCCAAATTTTGAAATGGATACCATGTAGTCTAATTAACCTTTCTCTACAATTTGCCCCCTCAAATGTTTATTGTCCAATTTTCTACCTATTTGAAGCTGGGCAGAATCTACAGGACTTAAAAGAAATGAATTTTAGGCAAGCAGTGTAACTATTTTATCCCAGGGCTCTGCTGACCTTGAAGAATTTTTCTAGGTTTCCTGCTTTTGTTTATTTTTTGTTACAGGATTCCCTCGATGCAACCAAAGCCCCATTATCCATAATTTCTTATCACTTTATTGTAAGGTTTAGCAAAAATCATTGGGGACTTTACTGTGTTATGAAAGCCTCCAAATTGCATGACAATCTTGTTTTACAAGTTCCTTATCTCTTTTCCATTTGTTCAGTTGCTGGTCACCAGTGGCTTACAACGTCACCAGAATCTGTTGAAAGAAACAAAAAGTTTTGTTCTGCAGGCTTCTTATCTGCAGTTCTCCAAGCCACTGGTGATTTCTTACTTCACTGGATTTCCATGCTGTAACCCTAGCCACTCACAAAAATGATCTTGTAATTGTACTCCATTGTGCACTACAGTTCCCTAGCAGTTTTAAGTCACACCACTCCTTCCTGCTCTAAAATTCTGATGGTATCAGGTGAAAATCCTGAATTATTCACTTTGCTTAGAGTTGCCTTTTTCTTTTGCATTACTAAGTATCCATATAAGTATTAAGACTGAGAGTTACAGAAAGCAACACAGGATTTTAAATAGACTCCTGATTCAGGAAATAATATCATAAGTGGTAATGAGTATGTCTATTTAAATAACTTTACAAAAGAAAATATCGATTAACTAAGAACAGTCAAGTATAAGAAAGAAAACATAGATAAAAATGTAATAGTTTAAAAAACTTTGTTTAGTCTGATTGTGAAATAAAAGACCTTTGAAAGTAGTCTTATAACATGAAATGTAAATGAGTAGGCATTAAGTGAAAGTCTGGTATAATAGTTTATCTACAAATATTATGCTTTTCTGTTTAAAAAATGAATTCTGAGTTCACATAAATTAATGACATAATAGAAAAGTGCCAATAGATAAAATGCCAAAGAACATGAACAGATAGCTGATAAAGGAGAAAACAGAATGCCAGAGAACATATGAAAAAATTGTAATCAAAGAAAAAGAAATGCACACACACATATCATCAAATGAAGTTATTAAAATAATACACATTGCTGATGAAGGTGTAAGAAAATAAGCATTCTCGAACACTGATTATATATATGATGATGGGAATCTAAATTTGTCAGTTGGATAGCAAGGTGGGCAGGCAAGACATTTCAAAACATTTATATTGACTGACCGAATGGTTGTGGTTTGGAGAAGCTAGTCTGTGGAAATATTCTAAAATAATGGAAAAGACTTCATGCCCCAAAAATGTTTGTGCCCCAAAAATGTTTGGCACGGTGTTCTTTATAATGTCTAATAAAGAAGAATTAAATAGATCTAATGCATCCATAAATCAGAATGTAATGCAGCATAAATCATGAGTTTAAAATAATTAGGAAAAGTATTATTTATAGTGTTAAATCAAAAAAGCTGGATGTAAATTTGCATATTTGGAGTACAGTATCAGCTATGAAAAGTATATTTATAAAATAAGGCTGTAGAGAAATGCAAAACAAGTGTTATTATTTCTGGGTGATGAGATTAGGGTAATATCTATTTTAATCTTTATACTTTTCTATATTCTCCAACTATTGAACAATGAACATTATTTGTTCTTATTATTTATTTTAAAATGTTATAAATATATTCTTGTGAAATGACTGGTGACATGGTCCTTTTTAATTTGTTTTTTGTTTTGGAATGGTAATGTATGATTGCAGTTTGTTAAAAGGTACTAGGAATACTAGGAATTACTACCACTACTAATAAAACTTTTGGAGACACTTTAAAAGTGATTCTACTTAACCCAGATTTGGGGATTATAAAAAAAAATCACATTGATTTTCTGAGGGAGGGACAAAACAGGCCGAGGAAGATGACAATGTTCTGGAGCAAACCGTACTGTTCCAGCAGATCCTAACAACATGTACAGTGTGAGGGTAATGGGGATCATGGTGTCAACTGAAAACTAAAGGTCATAATGCCTTGACTGCTTGAAGGCAGGAAGTGGGAAGGGGTGTCAGGCAATCATGTGGCACCCAGCAGTCTCTTCCAAGTTTTAGAGCAAAGTTTCTATTTTATTTTCTTTTGTACTTCATTGCATTCTTTCTCATGCTCTTTTCATTCAAAGATTCAATCCCAAGACAGGATTATGATACTCCACCAGCTGTTGTGTCAGGTAGGAAAATTCTAATTCCTTTAAAGCTTGATTGGAGGGGAGAGATGGAGATTGCCTGGTTTTCTCCAAAACTCTTTAAAGCAGTGATTCTCAACAGGGGAGGGTATAGGAAATTTGAATTACAGTTTGGCAGGGGGCATATGTAGTTCTGAAAGGTATATCTAATATCGAATCCAGTTTTATGTCTAGAAAATAAATATGTGGCTTTTTAAATAAAAAATAAAACCTCAAAGACACTTTGTCTATCAAGGATACACAGAAGATAGAGTCTATGTTCTGTGTGTCAATGATTCTCAGTGTTAGACAAGGTCACCCGAATTTCCGAAAAGTGGGAGAAGGATTTTATGTTTGGCAAAAGAGGGCATAGCTTAATAAAAATAGTTTGAGAAGCACTGCTTTAGAGACCAGAATTCTTCTGAAATCAGAAAATCATCCCATTTTGCTTGCTCAGCACCTAGCATAGTGTCTGACACATAGTAGGTGCTCAATATAATTATTTGTTGAATGAATCGAAACTTCAAATTTGTTCAAAAAATGATATTTTGGATTCTGAAAGCAAAGCTGCCAATGTTCCATTTGTACAACAAAGTGGTACAGGTTGATTTGAGAATACATTAGTGTCCTGAGGATTTTAATTAGCAATATTTGTTTTATAAAATTTAGTGGCACAGTTTGCAATAGGGTACATGTACATGGAGGAGGTGGGTTTTATTTTGAACTGCACAGATCTTCTTATACTTTCATCTTAATTTTGAATTTTTGGCTGCCAATGTTCCATTTGTACAACAAAGTGGTACAGGTTGATTTGAGAATACATTAGTGTCTTGAGGATTTTAATTAGCAATATTTGTTTTATAAAATTTAGTGGCACGGTTTGCAATAGGGTACATGTACATGGAGGAGGTGGGTTTTATTTTGAACTGCACAGATCTTCTTATACTTTCATCTTAATTTTGAATTTTCCTTTCTTGCAAAGAGGAAAATGAACACAATTTTTTATTTTTGTTGTTTTAACTAAATAAAATATTGGCAGTCTGAAGAGCTTTGAACTCTTTGATACTTTAACATATCAGATGGCAAGGACATAAAATAGAAACCAAGATGGGCATTGGAAAGATAGAGCAAAAAACAAAGCCCAGAAATAGACTAAAAGAGCCCATGGGGCAGTTGAGTCTAGTGACTGGACAGTGGTTTACAAGCAGAGAACATCTGAAGGGTCATCCTCTTTTCATGTCTTGTTTAGTATGGTTCATTACTGAATACTCATATAGGAACTTCATTTGAGAATGTCCCCATCAAGGAACAACGAGTTAGCTTTCAGCTGTGAAGTCATTTTGGTCCTCTTCAAGATCTCTATAAATTGCCATTAATTAAAATGCCACTCATCTTTCCCCAAACTGTATTGCCTGTCATATCCTCACATGCCTATTTTATTTAGGATATGGGACCCCTGGGAAGGGACTTCACTTAATGTATACAGCTTTTACTTTATTTAACATGTGGCAACTTTGTTTAACAAGAGGCATCTATGCTTGATAATTTACCAATATTAATAATAGTAAAAGACACAAACTGGTATTTCCCTTCAACTAGGTTTCCTAATTTTACTTTCAAAAACATATGAAAAAAATCAATCAAAACATCTAGATGTCAGCCATGGGTCAGGCTCTACAAAAATCGATTAAGACAGATTATCTGGCTGAAAATCTAGGCTCAGCAGTTCCCATTTGATTGCATAGAGAGAAGCCACTGAAAGTTCTTAAGCAGATAAATGACTTGATAAAAGTAGTGCTTTAAGGAACTTAATCTGGCAGTTTTGTGTGTGCTTGAGGAAGAAGAAATAAGAACCACATAAACAGAAAGTCGAGGTATGATATATTTACAATACAAAAGTTATACTAGATTCCCAGCAGTGCAGTACAAAGGAAGGGACCAATAGGAAGTTGATATCAAAAATAACTTTTGAAGGGATTTTACAGTTATTTTCCCCTTATAAAATTTAATTGGTGTTTTGATATATAATAAATTTAGAGAGACTTCTTTGGTCTACCTCCGAATAGAAACGGAATTGCCTTTCTAAAATGTTCTCTGTTAATTTGCTGGTGGGACAACTTCAGTGACTTTTGAAAAATTGTGTAACCTTTGCCTAACCGTTGACCATATCAGGAGAGTGAAATAGGCAAGCGTGTTGTTATATCTTCTTCTCAAATCTCCCAGTATGCCAATATTTTACAATTCAAAATAATTCTGTCAGTGTAGGAGGCACCCAAATTGCTGTAATTTACTAGAATTCACGATATCTGTTTGACAATCTAAAGAGACATAACCCAACCTAATTTTATTCTATCAATATTTCAAATATTTATTGAACAACTTCTGAGTGCTAGACAGTGCCCTCAAGTGCTTGGGATACAAAGATAAATTAAAAATAAACCCCTGGCAAAAAATATCACGGTCCAATTTAATGTTATTATTTGTGATGTTAAATGTATAAAGTATGGAGGAACAAGAATCTAAACAGGAGATTTAAAATCCTCAGGAATAAAGTAAATTCTAAGCTCAACTTGGAAGGATGAATAGGTGTTTACCAGTTAGACAGGAGTGGGAAGGTATATTAGGCAACTGGGACAGGATGTGTAAACTCTTAGAAATAAGAAACAATATGGGGTGATTAGATACAGAAAGTCACTTGGTATTGTTGGGGTAAAATATTACTATGGCATACACTGAAGCTTGGTTAGTATAAATCTAGTTTGGGGTGAGGAGCCTTTTTCCTTTGAGTCAAGTCATCTTGCTCTTTTATTTATTTAAATAATATTTATTGGAAGCATACTATATGGTAATCACTGTGCTAGGTGCTGGGTATGCAACTTGCCCCTAAGAACTTAGAGTCTAGTAAGGAAGTTATGTATAAACAGGTTATTACAGCACAGTGCCATAAATGCTTCCATATGAACAGATACCATGTTGTTTAAGTTCGTAAACTTTTCAATGAGATGCTCAAGTTTAGAACCTACTTGTGTCATTTACTAGTTGTGAAAACTTGGAAAAAGTACTTAACTTCTCTGTAACTCAGATTACTCATCTGGGGAAATATTAATAATTACCTCATAAGGATGTTGTGAGCATTATGTGAGTTAAGATAGAGAACAAATCCTGGCATAAGATGAATGCTCAAATATTATTAACCATAACTATAGTAATTATTAGTAGTACAAGGTACTGTGCTGGTACAAAGAAAGAGCAACTAACATATAGTAGGAGAAGTCAGAGAAGAGGTCCCAATAGAAGAAATCTCTAAATGTAGATATAAGGACACATGGCAATTAGCTAAGTAAAAAATAAGTCAGAGGGGAGAGTTTTAGACCCAAGGGGCAGCATGTAAAAAAGCTCATGGGAGCAGGGTACGGCCAATTCAGGGAACTACGGGTGGTTAAATAGGGAAAGGATACATACAGAAATATGGGGAGTAGAGAAAATGAGCCTGGAGAAATTAATAAGCTGGAGCAATATCACCAGATATGGTAACTTGAACTCTATCCTGATGGTAATAGAAAGACATTAAAAAGTTTTAAGTTGGAGAGTGACATGATTACTCTGGCTACAGGAGAAGTATGCACTGGAGAGAGGAAAACTAAAAAAAGGGGAACAGAAATCAAGAATCCAAGAAAGAAATCATGGTGGCATGTACTCAAGTTGTGGAAATGAGAGTGGAGAGTTGGAAAATTTATGACATATTAAGGAGGTATAACGCACAGGACTTGGCAACTGATTGAATATCGGGATAGAAGGAGAAAATAACTAAAGGTAGCTCTTAAATTTCTGGCAGTTCAATGGCCTAAGGTGCCATTTGCCAGGATCTGAACCACAGGAGAAAGGATCAGTTTGTCAGAAAAAAAGCTGAGTTCAGTGTTCAAAATGTCGAATTTGAGACGTCTGTGATGCATCCAGACAGAGATGTTTAATAGATGTTCAGATGTGTGTATCTGAGCTCAGAAGACATCTCTTAGGTCGAAGTGGATTTTGGCATTACCATTATGGAATTAAAAATGTGCTTAGAGTCAAGAGAAGTAGGTAGAACCTTGAAAATAACAAATGGGCAGAACAAGGAGCCTGAAATAAAGATTGAAAAGAGACAACTATAGACATAGAAAGAAAACTAAGGGTATGAGGTTTCAAAGAAGCCGAAAGCAAAAAAGTATTTCTAAAGAGAGGCCTGTGTAACATGAGCTCTGAAAAGAAGCCATTTTGTTTAGTGATCCAGAGGTCACTGGTGAATTTGACAGTGCAATTCTAGGGGGAAGGGCAAAGACAGTGAATGTTGTATAAGGAAGTGGATATAGCAAGCACAGGAAACTCAACAAATTTGGCTTTGAAAAGGAGAGAGAAGATGGTAACAGAAAACAAATGGAGAATGGAACTGACTGATTTATTGATTTAAGATGAAAAATATTTGACCACGATGGGAAGAATCCGGGAGAGAGTTCTAAAGTTTGAAGATGTCAGATAGAACAGGAAGCCAGACATCTGGGAATGTGCGAGGACAAGAGGAAGGCCTGACGTATGTGCATGCAAGTTTATAAATGAAAGATTAGGTAGTCAAAGTATTTCCCACGTGATAATTACTATTTGTTTTTATGTAAAGTATTAAGTGACATCTTCTTCTGAGAGTGAGCGGGAGATGTCATGGTAAGGGATTAGGAAGAACAGAGATTTGGAAAACTGTGGAGTGAGAGGGCCAATTAGCAGCAATACATAGGAAGTCAAAGGGGTAGTACTGGGGGTTCATTTGGAGCTGTAGACTAGATGTTTGTGATAGTAATTTATGAGGATGTTACATTTTCTACAGTAATGATCAGTAGCCAAGAAGCCAGACAGGTGAATTAATTGAGGATTAAGGATTTACTGAGTGGAATGAGAAAAAGGGTGATGTGCATTGACGGTATTGGCAAAAAAGTAATGGAGTGGCAAACTGTGGTTTCAAGGAAGAACAGGAAGAAAAGAGAAGCCAGTGGAAATGGAAGATAAGAAGAAAACAGAGGATAGAGAGACCAGAGTTCTCAATGAGACGTACAAAGTGGTCAGAAGTGGAATACTTGGAGTTAAGATTTTTTATTATGAACTATTTCTTAGCAAAGTATGGGTCATGAAAGCAGGTGGCCAAGCTGGACTTGAGGTGAAGGTGACAGAAGTTAAGGAAGTCAAGCAACATGAACGAAAGAAGCTGCTATTTGAGTGGGGTATTTTTGCATATCTGGGTTTCATTTTGTTTGTTTTTTGCCATTAATAAGCTATGTATGGTTTAAGGAATGTTTTGTTTAGGAAGACCCTGAGTGAATGTATTTTTAAAAAACATATTCAACAGTGAACATGTTTTTTTAAAAAATAATAATTTGGGAAGAAAGAGCTAAGGCAAGTGTGGTGATATCCAAAAGAAAGTGACTGAACTTTGGGAAACAGAGGAGTCTGATTTATTTCACTCTCTTGACTACATCTCTGCTATACCTTACCCAACTCATTTCAAGGACAGAAGACAGAAAGCTGGAACTACTCTCTACATTTCTATGTAAAATCAAGAATCTGTTCTCTTTTTAGTGTTGCTTTTTCATAACAATTATAACTCCATAGAAGATCTTCCTATTTTAAGCAAATTTTAGTGAAAAATATGTAAATGAAGAGTAAAATATAATTTGTCATAAATGGTTGGGCTTTCAGAAAATTTATAGTCAAATTTTTATCTTAGTCATATACCTTACCCAACTCATTTCAAGGACAGAAGACAGAAAGCTGGAACTACTCTCTACATTTTTATGTAAAATCAAGAATCTGTTCTCTTTTTAGTGTTGCTTTTTCATAACAATTATAACTCCATAGAAGATCTTCCTATTTTAAGCAAATTTTAGTAAAAAATATGTAAATGAAGAGTAAAATATAATTTGTCATACATGGTTGGGCTTTCAGAAAATTTATAGTCAAATTTTTATCTTAGTCGCCTTTAGTTTAATTTCCTTGAAGGGCATCAGCATGAAATCAAGCAAAAGACTGCTATCAACAGAAAACAAAAATATACTCAAAATTCATCCTCTTTTCTAAAAAGCTTAGACAGAGTTCAGAATTTGAACCTGGGATTGAAAAACAATGAAAAATGAAAAACAGGCCCCCAAAATTCATTAAAAAGAACCCATAGAACTTCAGAAACATATATTCATTCTCTGCTATATCCTTTACTCACCCGCTAAACTAAGTTGAAATAGTCAGTGTTTTCAGTACAACTTCACAATGAGGTTTCACAGGAAAAAGCATCCATAAATCACAATATACTAGTTGGATATGAAGTCTTTAAGAGTCAGATCTCTAGCCATGGAGTCACAGTTTAAGAATAAAGTTCCTCATAGGGGCACTTGCCCCAATTAAGAAAATATTCACTGTTAAAAATAGTATGCAGTTTTTTCACATTGTTTTTGCTAGTTAGTAGTATAAGTTTACATTGAAAAGCCTCATCAGTTTGGAATTGGTGATGCTCAACCGAAGATTTGTTTGAAGCCTCTTTATGCTGCCTCTTCTTGGGAGAGAATTACTTTATAAACCTATCCCATATCATGGTGGTACAGGGTAGTATTTAAGCTACTTCAAAGAGTAAAACCATTTTTCAAGCTCTAAGCAACGTTTGTTTTCATGGATACCATGAGCTAATTACAAATGATTTCCATCTTTTAATTAAAAATTAAGACCATGAGTACCTCCAATTAGCAACAATTAGCCATTAAATTGTATTTACTGTAAAAGACCTGACACAGAGTTATAAATGTTCCCCCAAGCCCCACTTGAAAATCAGTTTCATTTCTTTGCTCACATACTGTGTATTTACTTTGATTACAAAACTTTAAATGTACTAATTAATTGATATTTCCTTTTTAATAAGTTCTAATAAGGGACACTTTGTTCTACTTATTATTCATTCATTCAACTAATATTTACACAGTTCCTACAGCCTACAAGAAATTAGGGCTAGGTGGTATAAAATAGTAGATGCAGTCTTTGCCCCAAAGCAATGAAGAATCTAACAACAGAGGACAGCATTAGAAAGAACGATCATATAACACAGCATGTGACAGATATCATAAGAGTAGTCTGCAGAGTGGGTCTTTGTACATGATATTTATTCAAATGTTTGACAAATAGGCATGTGCATGCTGAGTTACTATGTTCCTGCTGATACATTTTCATTGTTCAGTAAATTATAAAAATGTAGTCTTAAAGACTTTTCCTATGGGACCACAATTTTTATTGATCCATTCAAGTACCTTATCCTAAAGAGAGCTTAAGCAAATAGACTGTTCTGATATATAAACATTGCTGTTATTCAAACCAGTTTTTTTTTTTCAGTGGTGGGATAGGAGGGTGCACAATCCTGTATGCCTTATCTTCTAATCCAGCAAGCTTTTTCTGTAAAGATCCAGATACTGTTGTAAATATTTTAGGCTTTGCAGGCCATATGGTCTATGTCACAACCACTCACCTTTGGCATTGCAACATGAAAGCAGCCACAAACTGTATGCAAATGAATAAGTGCGGCTATGTTCCATTAAAGCTTAATTTACAAAAATAGGCAGCAAGCTGGATTTGGTCTGCAGGCTGTAGTTTGTCCACCCTTGCTCTAATCAGTTTATTTTTATAAATATTCCAAATTAAACACTATCACTAATATTCTTTATAATACACATGAAGTGTCTTTTTAAAGTCAGCATTGTTGTGCCTTTTTTTTTTTTTTTTTTTTTTTGGATGGCTAGCTAGTTCAGGGGATCTGAACCCTTGACCTTGGTGTTATCAGCGCCATGCTCTCCCAAGTGAGCTAACCAGCCAGCTCATTTTTATATTTCGTAAAAGTCAGATGAAATGTCAGTAAGTCAGAGGTGGCAGATATTGAGATGGAGGTTGAGAGAATTTGAACAGCATAACTGATCATAGTATTAATGTAATAAACCCTTTAAGTATATTTTTATTTTTCACATTCTTGTCATGTATTGGTCTTCTAGGACTTATTTGTATGTACCAGTAACAGGGGATCATCAACCAGAAAAATCAAATATATATTCTGTTTAGTATCCTCTTGGCAGCCTTCAGAATTCTGTACTTTTAGAAATTAGAGAAAAGGTGAAAATATATCATCCCAAACGATTTATAGTAAAAGCATATTTTTCAATTTTGCCATACCTTCTGGGGTTTTGTTGTGGCTGTTGCTGTTGATTAGTTTCCACTTAAGTTACTCTTGATCCACCAGTATTAGCTATTCTGTTTCTCCCTGGGTAACTGCTTCTCAGGGTACTGTATTCTGCTTTGTGCTCTGAAGGTGGAGGAAAGCTTTTCCGGTCTTGTCTAAAGACCAAATACTGCAAAAGGCTAGCTTGGGATGGCTGGAGATACAACTGCCCTTTGTGGCAAGGTCAGAGCAAAACGCCACTTGGTGATGCAGCACACACACCAGATGGAAAGGGTTAACCTCACATTTGCTGTGATAGATTGACTGAATCAAAGTAGTATTTTAAAGTAGTTTCCAAACCCAGCATCTGAAACTAGAAAAAATATTAAGGGAGTTTATTATATTCGTCCTATTAGCTGAACTATTTTGATATTATTAGCTGAATTAATATAATAAATAAATTATAAATATTTTATAACATGAAAAATAACATTAATAAAATACAGTGAAAAAAGGTGACAAAATTAACATAATTATGATTTTGAGTCCTTAAACATGAACATGAAAAAAATTTAGAAATGCATGAAATTCTTATTATGTGTGTTTTCAACTTCTATTTTTCTAAACTTTTTGAAATGTTGTTTTGCAACTTAGATAATTCACTAAAATTTTAATAGCAGTCTTTGAATACTTACAATTTTGAGGGAGATATTTATATACCAAGAAAGCATGACTGTATTAATATTAAGATGAAAATAGAGATGATAATGATGACAATTGTGATGATTATACTGGTCATAGAGTAGCAGTGGTGACCTCTAAAATTTTTTGTCTCGACATTATGGTATAATGTGAAATTAAAAGAAATGTATTTCCCTATATGGCATGTGATTTTTGAGTGATTCTGTAGTCTAAAGTCATCACTAAGTTTTGTGTGAATTCATCATCCACTTACTAGAAGGTCAGCATCTCCACAACCAATTGCTAATGCTGCTTTCGATATTTTTCATATTGAAATTACGTGTCAAATGATCCCTTCTGTTCCATGCATGCAGCACTTGGACTTGGAACAACCTAAAATCTTCCCAGTTTATTCAATGTGAGGCTTCCAGTCGCTGTGTTTTATGGAATTGATAAAACATATTTGAAATTGGGACCATATATAACACACTTTTAATTACATATTGTCTAACTTTCACAAGTTTTATATATGTATGTATATAACCTATTACATACATATATATGAAACCTACTATTATATACATTTTTTTCACTTTTCTGCTTAAAACTAGATCTCTGCTTGTTGGACATAATTCGTATCCCCAAGCTGTATATCACAAAATATTGATACTTTCCAAAATCAAGCTGATATCATTTCAATGCCCATTTACTATCCAAGATATTGCTTATTCTTCCTTCATTTCTACGACTACGTTTTATTCATTTTGATAATGTGGAATATATTAGTAGCTATATTATTTCTTATCAGGCCAGTCTTTCTTTTTCACTTGTCGGAACCATGCACTTCATTGCATTCACAGGTTCCCCTTTGATTAATTATTGATTGAAAAGCCATCAGCTAACTGACCTTGGTATTATGTATCAAAACTATAATCACTTCACATCAAGTTTCCTTAAAAATGGAAATCAAAAAGTTGGAAAGATTTTAAACCAATGGTACCCTTTTGATTTACATGAAATGGACATATTTCAGTTGGCAGCAAAACCATGTTGGTTTCAGAAAGATGGGTTGCCGACTCCAGAAAGGCATATATTAATTACTTTAGGTGCCTATCCTGAGTCCAGCAGTATGCTTAAGAGACTCAGATCTGGGAAAGTACAGGACTCCAGATTTAGGAAATGTGAATTTTGTTTGTAATTGAGTAGTTTCTTTAGCAAATCAAGTATGCAGAGTTGGTAAAAATTATTGAGATTTTTAAGCTACTTGCTCTGGAAGGTTAAGGCTTACTATCCACAGAAGACCAAAGACCAACTGTAGTCAGAGTTTCTAGCTTGCTGACATAAGAGAAAATGTACATGTGGTAAACCACCGTGTTATCTCAGAAGAGGAAGTTTGTAGGGGCTTATCATAGGACTTGAGCTTGTAAAGTGTGACTTAAGGAAGTGACAATTTATTTTGCATTGGATGCTATCAAGAAGTGAAGGGCAATTGAATGACTAGGTGTCTTAGCAAGTGTTCTCTAGTAGGTAAGAGGAACAAAGTAGGACTAGAGTTGTCACTGGCAAACATGCAGTAGTCACTGATGTTAGATATAAAAGGGAGATGTTTAGTTGTTTTTAGGTTTGGAGAATGTCCTTGTCTCTTTTATCCACCACAGTTATCAAGTGGCCTTATCTGATCATTGTTAATAATCTTTGAAAATTGTTTAATTGGGCATAGTATGACCCTGCAAATAGCTACCAGCTAATTAAAGGTTATTTGAAAAATTTCCATAAATTCTTTCCTTATCTCAAGGGCAATTATAACATCAACTGACAAAAAAAATAACAAAACATCAAATGGCCTTGATAAAATATAAATACAAACATGAGATAGGCCAAAATGGCGTGTTATTCATCACATGCATTGAGTGTATATGGAAGGTACTGGGAATGCAAAGATGAATTTGCATACACAAAGAACACCCTGAAGCATTGTACTTAGTGTTTTATGTGGATTGATTTGTAACATTTGTTGTCACAATCATTCTACAAGGAGATTCTGTTTCCACTACAAATTTGTTCTTAATAAGCTCAGCTGAACCCTCACTCATACGAGGGTACTTCAGAAAGTTCCAGGAAAAATAGAAATAAAAGGTAATACAAATCTTTCCATGAACTTTTTGAAGTAACCTTGTATTTATGCTCCTTCAGCTGTTTTAAACTTTTTGACGTTCTCAAGCTCCAAACATGAGTCCTACCATCTATGCTCAGAAGAGGACTATCTCCTGCTTTATGAGACGATGGATAGATACCACATTTGATCTGATCTTCAGGTGTTTCCTCTCCACTTCAGTGTCTGTTTCTTCAATCTTCCTCTCTTCCTCCTCTTTTTATCAATGTTAACCCTTACTTCTATGTGCTAGATTTCATCTGTCTTAACCTGTTTGTATGGTCTTATAGCATCGATCACCCTCTATCCCATATACATCTTCTTCAGTATAGGAGTATACTTATTCATCGGTAATGTCTTTCTGCTTAATGAAATGTATAGATCCTTTCTACATCAAGTTTCTCAGTGTGATGATCTTATGACACTGCTTTTCTTCATTCCCTTCCTCAATGACGTCATTTGCTTCCTCACCCTTAATTATCGTATAGAGGACCTCTGTTGGGAAAAAGAATAGTTTAATCAGTCCCCCTCTCCTCGGGGCAGGTTGGGGGTGGTGCAGCACTCTTTGTGGGCAGGCTGTGGGTGGGTGGAGTTAGTGCGGGCACCCTCACCTTGGCTGGAGTTTACTGCCTTGGTCAGATGCAGCTCTGCACAGCCATGCTTTCCAACCTATGGCTTCCAGGGACCTGTTTACCGGTTACCTAGCTCATAGACCTGTGTGTAATGGGTCTGGGGACCCAGCCTGGCATGTGAAGGGTTTGTGACCCAGTCTGGAATGGGCTTGAGAGGTCTGTGAACTCCAGACCCAGCCCTAGCTTGACAATTGGCCCAGTCGGCAGGATTACGGGCAGGTAAAAGAGCCTGACAACTGGTGTAGTCGTGTAGCTTTACAACCTCCAAATGTATATTGCTAATCCTATCCTCTGTTTTGATTGTCATACAGGTATTTCCATCTACATCCTTGATGACCCCATCCACTCCCACAACACTTAGCTGACCCACTGGTAGTTCAAACTTCATAATCACAATTTCAGTCTCATAATCATTCTCCCCAATCTGATTTCTTCTTCAGACTTCTGTAGGGTTCAAACAAACCTTTGTAAGTGCAATCTCTTTAAGTCAATACTTTAAAATTAAGTGCAGCTCTGAATTTAGGATGGTTATGGTCTTTACCAGTGGCTTGGTGTATAGCTCTTCTTTTTAGATGAGAATCATATGATTTAATATTCAACTGAACTTGGAGTAGGATAGAAAATCTTTTATAAATTGGTGTTATTTTTTCTTCCAGCCAAATGTGCTTAAAACCTCAGAGACATGTTGACACATACTACCCCACTTGCAATCTTCCTTTTTCATGTAGGTTCTACTTAAATATATTTTGAATCTCTTCTACCCATTCCCTTCTATTCCCTGGTTCAGGCTGGGTCCTTCTTACCTTTTAATTTTATTATTGCAATGTTTTTCTGGTGTCAGTACCTGGTCCTTCCCTTTCTTATTCATCCTTCACACAAATGCCTGAATAAATTTTGAGATTAACATTTTTTAAAAAACTTTATCCGTAAGGATATGGACTTAACATAACAATTATCTTAGTAGATACATATTCCAACCATCTGATTACTGCCAGAAAGTAAGATACAGATCAGTTTTCTAAATCTAAAGTCATCTTTTCTAATAGCAACCCTTGAACTTGCAACCAGTATATACCAGAAATGTTACACTACTCAAAGCTGTGGTTAGCTTACCGAGATTGTTCAACAGGGAGGTGGGTATTAAGACTATGTCATACTGAAGAACATCAAGATGGTTGCCCATTGGTCTCTCTGTGGGTGCACACCTAATTTTTTTCTGAGAATATTGTCCATTCTGCAGCCAACCTCCAAATGAAAAGGTGTATGTGTTGGAGGGAATCAATGGGTTCTCTTAAATTCTTTTTAGTTTCATTCATTGGAGACTATCCAATGCCAATTTCAGCTAATGGTTAAAACATATGGGTTTATATGTAACCAGCAACAAAGAAAGCTGCATTCCAGGTACTTGACAAAAGTATAACAATTCCAAAGTTGCTGCCAGTCATACCTTTCAGAAACTTGGCTATGAGAGGAAATACTTTTGGAGAAATATTTGGATATTCTGCAGTATATTCATTCTCCTTGGATATTCTAAATTATATCCTTGGATTAAGCTGAGAAAGCTGTTTTACCTGGATGACTGCATCCCACTGGACCCCTGAAAAATAGCTTTTCATGAAGTATGCCTTGGCACACTGCCGTTCACTTATGTTTGAAGGACACTATAATAAATAGCTCCTGGAAACTTGCTTTGCTTACTTTAAGGCTGTTGTTTATTAGGCTACAGTGTCTGCTCCTTTCAGATTCACAGGAGAAACAGCACTCTTTCCTCCATATTGGGAATCACTCTTCTATGCACCTGGTTTATTTTGTTACCTAATGGACACGGTGACTTGAATAATGTATTGCTAAGTAACTCTGATGAATTTTTAATAGTATGTATTTTATTAGCCTGCTTGCTGACTTCACCTTACTTTTCTTTTGCCTCATTTTTCCCACTTATTTGACATTACAATATTTCAGACAACTTTGGAAGCTGCCTTAAATCCTTTTGGGAAGCAAGAAGGGCTATAATTAAATAAATTTTGGAAATGGAGATTCCTAGTGTATTATTTTCCCAGTCCAGAGCCGTAATGCAAAGGCTACAAGACTTAAGAAGGACTCATCAGCCTCATGTTCAAGGTCTGCCACGGTGTAATCCTCAAGCTACTTTCCGAGCTGTTTTTCTTCCTGTCCCGCTGCATGACTCTGTTATTTCACCGGTCACAGTTATTTGTAGGATGTGTTTGTCTGTGGGCACTTTCTTGCTTGCCTTTGCTCAGACTGACTTTCTACCTGGAATTTCCTCTCTGCCATACGTGTAGTCTCTGCTGGTCAAATCTTACCCATCTCTAATGGTCTATCTCTTCCATGAATCTCTTTCTGATTTTCACAGCCAGATGTGGTGTCACTTTATTTGAAAACTCTCAAAGTCCTCTGTTAGCACCTGTTCTGCTCCATCTGACATAGTAGATATTTATACATAGTTCATCATCTTCCCTCCACCCTTTCTTTAGACTGTAGGTCCCTGGAGGTTTGGAGGTAAAGAACTCTGCTATTCCTTTTTTCCTTTGTGGTGCTAAGACTCAAAATATAAAAATAAAAGTCTTTGAGTAAAGATTTCCCTCAGTTAAAGACTTCAATGTTAACTTCTCCAAAGGACAAAATGTGGAGGCAATACTAGGCTAGTCAGATGCCTGAATTTTCTCTCACAGGCCTAAAATTTAGGATTTTTTTCCCCAGAAAGTTGCTCTAGGTAACCATCATTCCTTAACAGGACTTGCATGACATCCATCTAACTAGTCTTGCAGATTCAGGCCTTATCCCACCTCAATCCATTCTCTCTACAGTTCCAGAGCCATCAAAACAATGACCTGCTTCAGATCCTTCCACAGCCTTAAAGACAAAATTCTCCATCCTTAGCCCATGCTACAAGGCCCTTCATGATCCTGGTGCCTACTTCCTCAGACTCACCTCTTACTATTTCTGTGCTTCTTGTTCCCAGTATGGGCCAACCCTCCAGGGTCTTTGTATAAGTGGGAATATAATATAAACAATCCCTCTGTCTAGAATACTTTTTCTTCTACCCTTTAACTTGCTAACACTGTCTGATTTTTTTTCATTATCTTTTTAATGTAATTATGCTTTTATTAAATTTTTTTAAATAAAAATCTTAACAGTAAAATATGGTCTTGTTCCAAACACTGTCTTGTTTCACAGCAATTGCCCGAGATGCTTTTTTCTTGGAAGCCTCCCTCATCCTTCCATTTTGTCTTAAAGTTGCCATTTTCTCTCTTCCTTTAGGTTTCTGGAAGTACCTTCATTATAACATTTAGCATTCTGAATCACCATCTTCAGATTAATTATCTTTCTTTCCCTCTAGAGCCAAGACTACAAACTCCTTTAGAGCAGGGACTACTCCTATTTATCTTATATCTCCATTAATTAGTAGCATCTGGCCTATGGTAGGTGTTTAATAAATATTTATGGATTGAATAAATGATCCCTATATGTGAGAATGCTGATTTGCTAGACACACCTTACATATAATCCTAAACTTCAACTCAAAGGATTAAAATAGCACAAGGGAAACAGACTTGGAATTCCCAAGAAGTTTAGAAATTTTAATGAACAACTAAATGCAGAGAGCTTTCTGAATGGGATAGAAAAACCTCACAAACAAGAAAATGGAAGAAAAAGTAAAAGGATTTGAGAAAGTAGAATTATTGGGAAATGATTCTTACATAAAATAATTTAAAATATTGGTGGAAACCTACAATGTGTCTGTTAGAAATATGACTGCCCTTCAGTAATGGTGCTTATCTGAAAGGTTTCATTTTGTTAGTTATTTTCCCTAAATAGCCATCATGTTTATTTATCTTACTAACATCATTATATTTGATTCCGCAGTGTCACCTTCTGAAAATATTTTTATCCTCTTTTTATTGCCTGGGTTCCTTACATGCCCACCGTTTCAAACACACTGTGGTCTAAATTATCTAGCACCTTTACCTCATTTTTGGTCTAGTCTTCAATAGTCCGTGTCATGTTTTTTACAGATTCTCTGGAAGATACACATCCAGGGGCCCTGCCATCATTTGTATGGTAATCAGGATAAGTAATAGCCTTTAGCTCTTTCTCATTAATTAAATGGAAAAGCACCACACTCAAACTGTTAGTGATACACTATTATATTGAGAGCTTACTGAAGACAGGCACTCAGCCAATGGACATAGGGCTAATTTTCCTTAAACAGGATTTTCATCCACGATCAAACAAGGCACTCTTTCATCGAGCAGGAAAATGTACGCTCTCTTCTCTCTCTTTCTCATTTGTTTCGTCCTAATTTATCCTGACAGTCCATGAGGAGTTTAACTAATGTTTTCTAAATGACATTGAAAATTCTTGAAGATTAACAGTATTCAAAGGGATAAAATATCAATTAGTCTTTTGAAAGCCTTTCTTTTTGATTGTTTCTGTCTAAGGATTTTAGTTTCTTGAATTTCTTACTCTCAAAGAGATGTTTTTCCCCTTGATTTTTCTCATTACAAAACTGGATATAAATGTAAAGTAAGCAGTCATTCCGTTTTTTTGTTTTTTTCATTTTTTTAAAATTCTTTTAGCATTCATGCAGATAAAACTCCCTCTGTTGTTTTCATTCTTTTAGGAAAGTATGTTTGGTTGATGCTCTTGAACTTGGTTAGGTCAGGCAAGATTTGAGTGTTTTTTTTAATATCCTAAACTCAATTGAATTATTTTGCTCTTAGCTTATAGTTTATAAGGCATGTGTTGGCTTTAAAAGTCACTCTACTGACATTTGTACTTATTACCCAGGCCATTTAGACTTCAAATCCATTTGAGAAAGTAATCCCTATGTTGCTAAAGTGTATACGTGTGTACTGGGCTCAGTTCCTAAAATACCTTTTCTTGGGAATCTTACCAACAGTGGAATGCCACTACTCAGCTAAAGCAGAGCACATCAGCTTCACAGACCTTTTTCTAAAATTGCCAACTTGGGTGTTAAGAAAATGAATATTGAAGCAAGTAATACAACCAAGCATTCTTGTTAAATAAAGCATGGAAGTGCAGTTTTTGTGTTCATTTCTGCAGTGGGTCTCCTTCATCATCTCCTCTTCACCATAGTTTACCAGACAAAACGAGAAGATGTGAGAATTTGACAGCTCAACAACAGTACTTCATTCCATTGTAATGCCTGACAGGCAGCATGCAGTAAAAGAGTGAACAGAGTTTTGAAGAAGATAAGCATTTAAATCCCAGCTATTCCCAGTACTCTCTGTATGGCCTCTCTGGAGGTGCCTTCTCATCTGTAAATAAAGATAGTGATAATAGCCACAGACATACACTGTGAGAAATAGATGAGATACCAGAATAGTCATACAGATACTCAGTCTTCCTCACTTCCCAGGATTCCAAGTTTCTGACTTAACTTTTTCACTTCTCTAAGCTATTGTTTCTCAAGACGTGGTTTTAATCTAGCAGCATTAGCACCTTCTAAGAGCTTGTTAGAAATACAGATGCTCAAGCCCCACTTCAGATATACTGAGCCCAAAGCTAGGGCTGTTCCCAGCTATCTCATCATTAAATAGCTCTCCAAGTGATTCTGATGCACTCATGTTTGAGAGCCACTACCATAAGCCAGTTAGCCAATCACAGGCATTAGTGTGAATGGGGAAAAGATAAAAGAAGATAATGAGAGAGAATTAAACTGATGGTGGGATAAAGGTAGAATGTCAATTTTCCTCTATTATTGAAACTCTTTCCTTCCTTCCAGGATTCTATTACATTTTGTTTTTTCCTTTATGATTTCTTCCTTTCCAATGACTATTTTTTTGAAGACCAACAGATTTGAATTAGTTTGGAAATGAGTATATTGGGTCCTTTGGGGAGAAATAGATTAATCCCTATTTGAATTTATGCAAGATAAAATGACATATTTAGAAACTCCTACAAAAATGAAATTAAATGAATCAGCACACTGGCATAGTGTGTGTATCCACTATGGAATTGTTAGTTATCAAGAGATAACTTTTAGAATTACAAAGGCCTGAAACCAGAATGAGAGCTCAGTCTCATCTCTTAGTCTGGAGAGGAGGGAACCTCGATTGTTTACAAACATTACTGCAGTGATGTGAGGGCGTGAAGTCCTTCTAGTCCTTTTACATGCTGACTTTTAGGGAGCTCTTACTAATGTGATTAGTTAAAGGTCTATTTTTAAAGTGGGCCAAGGCTCATGTGATATATATTTGTATGATCACACCAAGTCAACAAGCCTCTGCCTCCCTAAGCAATTAGGACAGTAACTAAATGGCCCTTTTTATTTTCCACTGGTGTCAGTGCCAGCTAAGAGGATTACATTATACTTGGACATTAAGGCTCTTTTCGTAACTGGCAGCATCTAATCCTGATTATTCACTGTTTGTATTTATAAAATATGTAAAACTAGAAATAAATCTGTCAACTGAGTCCCCAATTTCATGGCCAAGTTGACCTTCATTGTCTGCAGATTTACTGTGACTCATTGCTAATGAGGACATTGTAGTTTTTATTCTGTTTTTTCTCAGTGCCTGTAGAATGAATCCTGTGTAGAATCAGGAAGAAATTTTATTGTGCATATATTTACTTATCTCCTGTGCCCTTCACAATTACTTTCAGTTCCTCTGGGGATTTTTTTTTCTTTCCTGTTTTATTTCCCTGTTCCCAATGCAAGATAAAATCCCATGGAAGAATGATTGGAATTCAGAGTACTCAACACAAATTTATCACTTAAACTTAATTGTTCTTTTGGTCATATAGATTTTCTTAGAGAACATATTTAAGCATCATTTCCCAAATTTTCCCTAGGGTAGTAGATGTAAAAGTTTGTAACATATTAGAATCATCAGAGGAGTGTTAAATATCCCAAAGCCCAAGCCACACTCTAGGCCAACTAAATCAGGATATCTGTGGGCATCGGTAGTTTGTTAAGTCTTCTGAAGTGATTCCAATGTAAAATCAAGTTTAAAAACCAAGGTCCTAGAGAAGGCTCCTTGGTCTTATGAGATATCAGTGTTATACTTTTAAAAAAGTTTTTAAGGTTTACATACATTTGAAAAACATAGCAAACTGTATTTGTACTTAAAAATACAAAGAATCACAATAAACATTTATGCTTTAAAAAATGAGTAGTCCTGCAGAGGAGAAAACTAGCAGATGTAAAGAATGAAGGAATAAAAGATAAAAATGAAGTCTTACCCCCAAGAAAAACTAAAAACCTGCTTAGCCTGGTTTATCCCATCATCTTTTGAATTAGTTTACACAATAATGCCTTTGTATATGGAACACCTGTAAAAAAAAATCCCTTGGAACACTCCTTCCATGGAATATAATTTGGAAGATACTGATTAAAAGGAATCCACAGCCAAGTCTTTACTTTAAATGCTTACTACAGACCTGGTTGTGTCTAAATTTTACTGCACTCTCACGTAGCATTTGATATTTAAAATAACTTGTGGAGTTTAGCATAGGTGTTCAGAAATTATGCAAAGTCTATAATAGAAATAGGGCATTTGGGTCACAAGCACCATATGAAATTTTTTGGGAAAGTCAGTCTCTAAAAATTAGCAGAAGATTTAGATGAATGGTATGTAGAGCAAGCCACACTGAGTAACACTGGAAAGTCATGGGAAATCCAACTGGGTAAGAAAGTGGAGTGGGCTGATAGCAGAAACACAGTGGCAGGGTATGCCAGGTCTAGTATTCAGTAGCATGTACAGAGTCAGCACCAACAAATTGATTAGTTTGGGATTATTCAATATGCCCTTTCTATTGCACTCGTTCTGTATCTCATGTTCTCTTCTCCTAGGATTTTCTAAAAACTTTGTCTCAGAACTTTATATAGTTCTGGTCTTATAGTTTCTTCTTTCCTTTATGAAAACAAACCTGCACCTGTTTCTCAGAATTCTCTTAACTGTATCTTGGGGGTCAATTATATGATAAAATTCTAACTTCTGAATATGTTAACATTTAAGGCTAATGATGTAATTTCAGGCGCTGCGATGGGTTTTTAGTTCAAGGAGGATGCAGAATGATGGTGGTCATTCTCCGTATGGGTTTCCTAAGAGATCACAAAAAATTCTGGTCAATCAGAGTCTCTTAATTATGAAAAGTTGAGTTACTGGCTTTTTTTAAAAGACCAACAGAATTTGAATTAGTTTGGAAATGAGTATATTGGTTCCTTTGGGGAAAAATAGATTGATCCTTATTTGAATTTATGCAGGATAAAATAATATATTTAAAATAGTGGTGAAAATATTTAAAATAATGAACCAAATCAGATTTGGATAAACATTTAAAATGGATAGCAAACTATCACTGTTAGAAAAGGTTCCATCAGCAATTGAGTTTTATGGACAGGATAAGGAAAGATTAAATGCCTAACAGGGAAGCCTCAAAGTCCTGTGTTATCACTGGTCTGAATTGTTTTTAGCTTATTCTATCAGAATTGATGATGTGTATTTCTTTGTAACTAATTTTATCTCTTGTCTAGTTTCCCCTTCCTAATTTACATGACCTACCTAACGACAAAGAACAGTTGAACACCAAGCTTGAAATGGTTTCATTTAAAAAGAAATAGATTGATTCACGTACCTGAAAAACCACAGGAAGAGCTGGCTCAAATGACAGTACTAAATACCTGTTTTCTTTATACTTAATCTGCATTTCATCTTCACATTTCATAGTCTCATATCTGACAAATCTATGTCCTCCCTGTCATGGTAGCAGAGTGGCTGTCATAGTGATGACATCATGCTTACGTTATGCCATACAAGGAAAGAGAAAAGGTCACTTCCAGAAGTCTTGATATAGAAGGGAGAGAGGTTTTCCCTTCCCCAAAAGCTCAAGTAAACACCTCAACTTTCACTGGCTCTGCTAGGATTATTTTTATCCATTTCTGGCCAAGGGATTTGGAATGGGGACATCAGTATTCCCAGAGGAAATGTGGGTCCTTATTAAGAAGGGGAAATAGATGCTCAGTGATAAGAAAAAAAAATGCAAATAAAAGTTTACTCCTCTCATCATTCTTCCTTTCCTCCTCTGTAGAATCTACAAGTGAAACTTTGATTGATTTTTACTTTTGATGTTGAGTCACAGTTTAGTCATTGATCCCTCTTTTTAAAAATTTCTCTTATGTATGATAAATATGCCCTAGATAAGTCTTAACTAAGAGCATTTTTGTAGATATTCAAACCCATGTCTCTTTATTTTCTGTGCATGAAATCTTTTAAAGAGGAGATTGGTTTATATCAGCCACTCACAGTATTTTAAACATAATTGGTTTTCTTTTTTTTTTTTTTTTTTTTTTGTCTTTTTGTCTTTTTCCGTGTCCGGCAACGGATCGCAACCCTCAGTGTTGCCCCCCTACCGGACCAGGGACCGGCAATGGGATCGCAACCCTCAGTGTCGCTCCCGCGCCTCGCTCAGCCAGTGAGCGGGAACCGGTCTGTATGTGGGTTCCGAACCCTCGGGCGGGAGCGCCGCCGTGCTTCCCAAGCGGCGCACTATCCAGTGCGCCACCGGGCCGGCCCTAAACATAATTGGTTTTCAATAAATATTTTGAACATTATATATGAAACACAACTCCATTGTGAAAAAGAAAGAGAAGAAAGGACCAAAACTCTAGAAACATTTGTGGTTAACGTTTCTGGAAAACGGTGTCCATAGTAGCCTTTGAGTTAGTGAAGGAATGTCCCCAGTCCCTAAACAGAAACTAAAGTCTTCTAGGATAAAGCGATCAAGGACCAATGAACTAGGAGAGACCAGATCAAGAAAATCAGAGATAAAAATGAAGAGTAATTTGATATCTACATTGCTTTTTCTCTTTCTTTTTCTTTCATTTTGGCTGCCTTACTTCTTTGCTACCACACCAAAAAAAAAGTGCACTTCTGGTTTGCTTGTCTGATTGTTTGTATGTTCCACTAGTTTTATTTCTTTTGAGAGCTACTTCTAAGACTCTTTATTTCTTATTTTTCCAATGGTTGGGGAATATTAAGATTTGGGCAAATTTTCAGCCCTTCAGATCTTAATATTCCCCATCCATTGGAACATAAAAGGTTGAAATGATTGTATCTGATTTTCTTTTTTTTTTTTTAAGAATGTAATCTGGATATTACTGGGTCCCCCAAAATTTTGAAACCAGATGATTAGCTAAAATCTCCAATACCATACCATTTGGAAGACTGAAGCTTTCTGCACTGTGTATTGGAGTATTTGAGGAATTATGGTCATGCCATCTGCTCTCTTTCTTCTACATTGTGTTGATTTTTTTTGTGAAACGTATCTCCTTTCTAATATTCTCACAAAAATCCCACTCAGTCACATTAGTGAAGACTTGGGATGTGTTCCATAATGGACACTTAATGATCATTCAGGCAATTTCAAATTGAATATAAAGATGCATCTTTGTGCTTAAAATGGCCTTTGGCAGCTTCACCAGAGTGGGATATCACCAGCCCTTCCCCTCCACATGTGCAGGGTCATGCCAATCATGGGCATCTCTCTCTTTTGCCTTCTGCTAGCTCCTCCAGGTTTCCTCTCTCCCCTTCTTTCTCAGAAACACAGGCTCCTCCCATTCCTCCCCTTTGTAACTATCTCTTCATGGAGGTTTTGTGTCTGTCACCCATGTTTTTAGAAGGCCTTTCTGTGTACCCCAAGTGTCTTATCAAAGCAATTTCCAAGAGAAAATAGATGAGAAATTCCTACCCAAGTTGATGTCTGATGCTACCAAACTATTAAGATAATAACATTTTTATCTTTTCATAATAGTACCAATACAAATAAAACCAGTTCCTGTCTATTAGGGTCTTGATATGTATGAAGCTCTATGCTAAGTGCTTTGTATGCATTATTTTGTTAATATTTTTCAAAAATCCTTTAAAACATGAATGTTTGACCCCATTTTACAAGAGAGCTGAGATTCATAGATGCAAGCAGGAGTCTCTGTTATCCATCATGCTAAACAACTCAAAGATGACATATTTCCCTAGATTTTTATTGGCTGATGTTATTATTCTGAGTATTTCACATTGTCTTGAAAAATTCTAAATGGAAAATTACTTCTAACCTCCTAGTGTTAAATAGATAATGATCATTTTGAAAAAGAAATTCACTGATTCTTGTGTAATTTTATACCAGTGCTCAGATTGAAAAATCCTTTGCAATATGTATCAACAATCCTCCCAAAAATTAGGTTTCCATTTTTTAGCCTCTCCTTTTTTCCAGAATACATGAATATTTACCATGGACATCATCTTCATTATTAATTTGCTTTAATTTCAAGCATAGCGTTGGACTAATTTATTTTTTAAATGATCTTCAAGCTAATGCGGTAGAACATGAATCATCCCCAAATCAGTTTATTGTCAAGCACCTATCTAGATACTTGAAAATAAAACAAACAGAATGTATTCATCAAATAAGGGTATTTCCTATGCTAAATTAGAGAACACCAAAAATACTCTGTTAACATGTTAATATGCCCCAAAGAATAATAATTAACATACCAAGGAAAAACAATAACAACAAAAGCAAACAAGAAGAAACAAAACTAAAAGAAAAGTTTAGTTATGTTGTTAGATTATTCTCTGGTTGGAAGGTTCTGATACACTTCAGAGAAGTTTTTCTGATTAATACCAATAGTAAGAGTTATTTTTTAGGTATCCCTTCTTCGTGCCCACTAAGAAGTTGTGAAAGCACTGGCTAATCAAAAATAATAGCACCTAATGTAGTTTCTAAGTGCCATTTTTCAAGATATAATCATTTGGCAAAATTCAGCAAAGGGAACATCTGCTTAGATTTAGATTAAACTTGAATTCAAATGTGCAATCTTTCTTTCAATTCCCAAGAGTGAACAATTTCTAGTAATGAGGAGGTGAGAAAAAAAGAAGAAAGAATGTTTACAGAGCAAGCAAGTACTAGTTTTAGCATTACTAACAGGCATCTGTATATCAGACTGATGAAATGGTCTGAAGTCTCATCTGGCCTGGCTGGGACTTGGAGATGAGAAGTGCCAGCAGGCCTCACCCTCATCTGAATCACCACCCTAATTCAGTACTTCTGGGTCTTCTACTTTCATATAGTCTTTATTCCCAAGACACGCTGTCCTGCTTGTCCAATGGACCATCCATTTATTACTGACCTCATGTGATATATTTTCCTCTGTGCCTCTCTGAAAGCACTTTTATAAACCCAAAAATAAATTCTTCTGCAGCCTCATGCTCTGCACAGAAAGTTCTCTCTTTCTCATGTCTTATCTAAAATCTGGTTCTTCCTAAGAATATGGTTTCTCCAACCACTCTCTCAAATGGAGACTTCACTTTTCCCTATGACCAATGGAACTGAAAGGAGGTGTTAGCAGTCTTCCACGTCACCATTGCCTCTTCCAGGCCTTGGGCAAATTCCTCCTCTTTTAATGAAAATGCTGACCCAGGATGCTGTCTTCTTCCCCCTCTTGTTGCTATCATGTGTTAATCTCCTTGCCAACCTCCACATTTGATATGCCCTTTTGTCATCAATCTCCTCTTGCCTTTAACTCCTGCCTCATTAATACCATAGTGTCAGCATTCTCTAACCTCTTTGGTTCCAGTGACCTTTCCCTCAAGCTGCTCCAGCTACCTGCTGGACCTAACCATAATGCTTCCCTTTCTGAAATCTTAAAACCCTCTACTTGCTTTATCAGCATTTCATTCTTGTATCTCTCCTTTTCCACTGAGTCCATCACCTCCCCCATTCCATATCTTTCCCTCTCCAGCCAAAAACAGTTGAGTATCACTTCAACTGCTCTCTTGACAGCACCGTCACTACCACAGTTAATAACAACAATGGGGCCTGAAATTCTGTCATTTATCCTAGGTCGTATCTCTCTCTAATTTTTTAATGAAGTAATCCCAAGTATTCATCTTTCAACCTATTTCAATGAAAAGATTTCAGATCTTCCCCCTTTCTGCTCACAGTACTGCACCGGTGTTCTTAGGCAGTGGACTTGCCACCATTTTCACAGAGAAAATTGAGGGTGTCAGGTATATATTCCTTCAGTTTCCTGATCTTGAACTTATCTATTAATTGATTCTGGTAATCAGCCTCACTGTTTTTTCTTTAATGGCAAAGGAAAAAGTGAGCCTACTTTATTGGACTCACTTCTCTACCCTGGCCCAATATTCATCTTCTTTTACCTCTCAAAACTACATTGTTTCATTACTAGTGATCCCAGGCTCAGCTTCACCTTTAGAATATTTTTCATTCTACCAATGTGTTTGTCATCACTGTGGAGATGAGATCTTCCTATGGTGGAATATCTTAATTCTATATCTGGTGAACAGTCTCCTTTTGTCCTAATACAGTTGTATTTTTAAAACTTTTATTTATTTTATTTTATCTTATCTTATTTTATCTTATCTTATTGGCAGCTGCCCAGTACAGGGTTCAAACCCTGGACTTTGGTGTCATCAACACCATGCTCTAACCAACTGAGCTAACTGGCCAGCCCCGCATTTTTTTTTTTTAAATTTGTTTTGTATTTGTAATTGTATCAAGTTTCTTCTCAAATACATGTACATGTAGGGCAATATTTTTTACTGGTTCTGAGTTTTCTCTTAATTTTAATTTTTCCCCTTAATTTTAGCCCTTAATTATTCAATTAATAAAAACAAAGGCCTGCTTTGTTAGCTGATCTTAGGCTCCCTGAGTTTTTAATGTTCTCCCTGAAAACCTTGAGTTTTCCACCCAAGTACTTAATTATTCATTCATTTGTTCTTTCAACAAGTGCATATTAAATACATACCATGATGAAGCAGGCATGGTTCTTCTAGGAGTTTACATGGTTTGACTGCTAAGAGCTGTAGCAGAGGTACAGGTAAAGAGCTGTTAGATATCATAGGAGAGAGTTAATTCCAAACAGAGGACTGAAGGAAGACTTCAGATGGGAATTTGGTATTTGGACTCAGCTTGAGGGACAGGGTTTGGATTTGTGTTGTAGGTGGATAAAAAAAGGTTGAAACACAGTAGAAACAGAAAAGGCACAGAGGAAGGAGGTTAGGAAGGGAGTGCTTTAACTGTGAGCAGGTAGGTTTGGGTGTAGCCAAACATAAGTGAGATGATGTAGGTCACAATGATTCTAAGAACTCAGTGGGAGCGGGTTAAAATTTATCCCAATATAATATGCTCTGCCTCTCCATTGTTTGACAACTGTCATCAAACAAACTCCCCTTCAATTCTTACGGCAAGGAGTGGAATCTGGACTCTGGCATCTTTCTATCTTTTTGCCTTTGGCTCTTTACTTGAACTCCTCATATGCTTGAGAGAAGGATGATAGTATCTGTAGCTTGGCAGAAACTCCTCCATTATGTTTTCATATTGCTAAAACTGTGTGTGCTCACATGGATAGAGGAGTACCATTTATATCTGCTTTTTTTTTTCTCTCCTAAATATGCTCAGTTCCTAGAAGTAATGAGTCAAATAGCTTTACATCCTACTTTTGCAATTTGTAACTTGTTGTTGCTTTCTATTATTCCCACTTTTTTAAGAACGTTGCTCCCTCTTTCTCTCTTCTCCACCCTTTCTCCCTGCCTGCATTTACTCCCACCCATCTTGGATCAATCTCTAATATGAATATTCTAAATAGTTGAGTAAATCAAGTTTTGTCTCTGAAAACCTCTTGACTGAAAAACAGATTCAAAAAGAATGTGCTTGTTGACTGTCATAGAGACTGAACTCTGTTTTGAGGGACTTTTAGGCGCAACTTCGAAATTTCATTTTGTTGAGTTGTATCATCTACTCTAGTCCATTGGGATGACTGACTTTCACGATGTGTGGGCCTGAGACCTTTGAGAGGAAATGTTTTGTGTGGAAATGGAATTTAGTGTGTGTGTGTTGCAGTCTGGATGGATTCCCTTTCACTCTGGCTGAAGCATCTTTACACAGCCCAATTTAATGCTTTAGTCACAAAACTTAAATAGAAAATAACAAAGCTCCCAGGCACATTGAGGATTTCTTAGTTCACTTGTCTTCTTGACAAAATTCCTCTGTGCTTTCATTTCCAAAATAAAGAAGCAAGCCTAATCTCCTAGAAAAAACAGTGAATGAACCTGAAGAGCCTGAGGATATTAGTTGTTCAGCTGTGTGTTCCTATAAGTTTCTACAGAACTATTTAGACAAGAGATCAGTCAGGATATTTGTCAAAGTGATTTCTTCTGGATGATTTCAAATTTATAGACTGATAATAAAGTTGATTTGGCCTTAACAAACTCTGTCACTTAAAGAGGTCATCACTTTACATGAACTTTTTAATTCTTTACCATTGATAAACCATACTAATATGACAAAAATAATAGAGAATGTTAAGGAATGCCAGGAGGGTGTCAGCAGACAGCAAATTCAAATGTTTAATGGAAAGACTTACAGAAGAAAGTAGAAATAATACAAAAAAGAACCAACTTGTAAGGATTTGATTAGCTACTCTTTTCTATGCTAAATGTTCCCAGGATTGCAATAAGGATTGCAATAATGAATAAAACATAAAAATAGCTTTATACACATGATATCGGAAAGGAGAAATGAGCTATGCAGGACACTGAAAGGGTTAGTAACAAAACCAGTTTCTTCTGGACCTTATCAGGTTGTAATGCTCAATTTATGCTTTAATGCTATCGTATATGGTTACTCAACACAATACTTGGCACATAGTAGAGGCTCAAAAATGGTTGACTAAATGTTGCTAGAAAGTGAATTAAGAATGTGTATCTTTCATTAAAATTTAACAAAAAACCATCTTGGCCTCTCAGTTTCCTGAGGTCTTCATTTCTGGTGACCTTTCTCTACCCTATCCAAGATTTTGTCATTAGCAGTCGCTGCACCCACTCCAAATCTTAGTTTCACTCAGTCATTTTCCAGCATAACCAGACTCTGATGACCATCTCCTTCCTTCCACACACTTCTTTTGTGACCCTTATTGCAACAATTTTTGACACCATTGAGCCTGTCTTTTTGTTTATTGCCTCCAACTATTTCACTGTCAGTTTCCCCTTCATTTCCTCACACCCATTAGAATCAGCAGCGGAACAGTGCAATCACTTTCCTTCCTTTGCCTTCACCTTGCCCTGGCTAACTCTTCCTCCATCACACTCTTCTGGTAAAACTTTGATCTCGTTTGCATTCAATCCTGGCTGCTCCAATTCTTTTGAGCAGCTGAATGTGGCTAGTATAAAACATACTACTATGCTGATGAATTTCACATTAATTTTGTGACCATGCAACTTAAATAGCCTCTCAGCACTGCCCAGAATCTTACTGCATAACCCTGGTCCATTCACTCTCCTACTCTCTAAGCCAACTGTTTTATACTTTCTCTCACAACCCCAAGCCCACCACCTCCCACTTTCACCTCACGTCTTGCCTCAGAAATAGAAACAGTGAAAAGAGAATATAGAAAATTTACAAATCTCCCAACCTTCTCATATCTGAATCCATTCACTCTATCCTTTTGAATGCATAAGTTGTCCCTGCGCTCATTAAAGGTCAGCCTTTCCTTTTCTCTGAAGGTCTTTTTCTTCTTTAATACTCTTTTATTGAAGTATAACATAAGTATGTACAGGAAAGTACACAATTCACAGATTTACAGCTCAATAAATTTTACAAAGTGTAAACACTCACGTATTCACCATCCAGATCAAGATATAAAAGGGACCTATCATCACAGAAGCCTCCCTTGTGTCTCTACCCTTTTATTATCACCACAAAAGTTTCCACAATCCTGACTTCTGTCACCGCAGATTTGTTTTGTTTTTGAACTTTAACTAAATAGAATCATACAGAATGAAGCCTTTTATGTCTGCCTTCTTTAATTCAACATTGTATCTGTGAGATTCATCCATATTTGTAGAGCAGGGGTTTTTTTTATTGTTTTATATTATTATAAAATATACATATATTACAGATTATTAATTCTACTATCAATGAATATTTAGATTATTTCCAGCTTGGAACCTTTATAAATAATGCTACTTTAAATAATTCGATGTATCTTTTGGTTTGTAAGAATTTCTGTTGTATGCATACCTAGGAATGCAATTGCTTGGACATAAGTTCTGCAAATGTTCTGCTTCACTGGCACTGCCAAACAGTTTTACAGAGTAGTTGTACCAGTTTAAATTCCCATTAACAGTGTATGAGAGTTCCTGTTGTTCACATCCTCACCAACACTTGTTATCAACAGTATTTTTTATTTCTGCCAACCTGGTTGGAGTTTAGTGTTATATCATAAATGCTTTTAACTTGCATGTCCCTGATGACCAACTAGTGAGGTTAATCATGTTTTCATAAGCACATTGGCCATTTATATCAGCCAATATATTTGGTATTAAATATATATACCATATATATTTAAATTTTTGTTGTTTTTGGTTTTTCTTAGATAAGATTTTTATTGAGATCATAGTAGATGCAGATGTAGTTTAAAGAAATCATGTAGAGAAATCCCTTAAATATTTGTACCAATTTCCCCAGTGGAAACATTTTGCTAACTTATAGTATATCACACCAGGAAATTGACATTGATATAATCCACAAATCTTATTCAGATTTCTCCAATTTTACTTGTCCTCACTTGTGTGTGTATGCATTTCTATACAATTTCATTACCTATATAGGTTTGTTTATCTACCACCGCAGTCAAGATACTGAACAGTTTCAATACTGCAAGGATCCCTTCCTTTTATAACCATACCTGTCTCCTTCTTACTCCCACAACCTCCATCTCTAATCCCTAGCAACCATTAATTTATTTTTTACTTCTAAAATTTTGACATATTCAAAATGTTCTATACATGGAATCATACGGTATATAATCTTTTGGAATTGACTTTTTTCCTCTTTCTTTTTTTGGTTCTGCATAATTCCCTGAAGATTAATCTAAGTTGTTGTGATATAATCTTTTGGAATTGACTTTTTTCCTCTTTCTTTTTTTGGTTCTGCATAATTCCCTGAGGATTAATCTAAGTTGTTGTATTAATAGTTTATTCAAACTCATTTTTTTAAATTGAGTTTTCTGTCTTCTTACTGATTTGTGGATTTTTAAAAATATATCTTCTGTATACAAGTTTTGTCGGATATATATCTTTTAAATATCTCCTCCCAGCCTTTTAATAATCAGATATTCATAACTAATTAGCCCCAATTTATCAAACTTTTCTTTCATGGTTAGCTTTTTTGAGTCATGTTTAAGAAACTTTTGCTTTTTTCAAGATCATGAAGCCTTTAATCTGTTTTCTTCTAAAATTATATTATTATACTTTTATTTATTTATTTATTTTATTTATTTATTTAATTTTTATTTTGTCAATATACAATGTGGTTGATTATTGTGGCCCATTACCGAAAAAAAATTATATTATTATACTTTTAATATTTATATCTATGATCCATCCCAAATTAATTGTGTATGGTGTGAGGAAGGAGTCAGAGTCATTTTTTCTAGAGAGATATCCAGCTGATTCAGCATCATTTATTGAGATCATTCCTCACTGAATGGCTGTGGCACTCTTGTTATAAATCAGGTGCCTATATATACAATATATTTGTTTCTAGTCCCCCTTTTCTGTTCCATTATCCTAGTTTTCTATCCTTGTAACAATACCACACTATCTTAATTACCATGACTTTTTAGTAGCAGCTCTTGGTATCTAGTAGATTTCCTTCAACTTTTTTTTTTTTTTCTTTGAAGTTTTCTTCTAAATCCTTTGCATTTCCATGGAAAGTTTACAATGAGCCTGTTATTCATTTGCACCAAGAAATTTTCTTGCAATTGCAATTGCATTGATTATACAGATATGTTTTAGGAGAATTGAGATTTTTACAATATTGAGTCTTCTAATCAATGAATGCAGTATGTCTTTCATTTATTTCAGTCTTATTTAATTTCTTTCATCAAGGCTGCTTAATTTTCAGTATGGAAGATTTCATGTCTCTTTTCAGACATATTTCTAGGTGTTTGATTCTTTGATGCTACATAAATAAAATATCATTTTTAAATTTCATTTTTAATTATCTGTTGCTGGTATATAGAGTACATTTTTTAAATGACCTGTGTCCAGCAACCTTCCCAAATTTCCCTATTAATTCTAATAATTGTTTTCTTTCTTTTTTGGTATATTTTTTGGAATGTCTATGTATCAACTCTGTCATCTATGAATAGTGATGGTTTTATTTCTTTCATCTTAATGACTTTCATTTCTTTTTCTTCTCTTATTGCACTGTCTAAGACATTGAGGACAATATTAGAAGATGTGATATTGGACAACTTTATCTCATTTAAAAATTCAAATATAAAGTGTTCAGTATTTCATCATAAACTATAGTGCTAGCTGTGAGGTTTTTTTGTACACAGACCTCTATTCCTAGTTCTCATCTATTTCTAATGTGTTAAGACATTTTATCATAAACAGATGTTAGATTTTATCAAAGATATTTCTGAATCCTTTAAGATGATGCCTTAATTTTTATCTTTGTTCTTTCAATGTGGTGAATTATGTTAATTGATTTTCAAATGTTAAACCTACCATGCAATCCTAAAATAAATCCCACCTAAAATAAATCCAGTAGAGAGTGCGTATGTATATATGCTGGATTGGTTGGCTAAAATGTTATTTAAGAAGTTTATATAAATGTTCATAAAAGATATTGGACTGTAGTTTTCTCTTCTTGTAATGTCCCTGTCAAACTTTGATATAAGGAATATGCTAGCTTCATAAAATAATTTGGGAAGTGTTTATTGTTTAGTATTCTCTCTCTCTCTCTGCAAAAAATTATACAAGATTGTATTATTAATTTTCTAAATATTTGTAAAATTCACCAGAGAAGCTAATTGAAGCTGAAGACTTCATTGTGTAAAAGTTTTGGATTATGAATTCAATTTCTTTAGTAGTTATAGAACTGTTCAGATTTTCTGTTTCTTTTTGAGTCCGTTTTGCTAAATTGTACTTTTCAACAAATTTGTCCATTTCATATAAGTTGTCAAATGTATTGGCATAAGTTCGTTCATAACATCTTCTTATTATCTTTACTACTTAATCACCTCCCATTCTTTACTGAACCCAGTAAGTCATTCCCACTACTCCACTGTAAATGTGCTTTTACAGTTACAAAGGACCTTCATTATGCAATCTGATAGACAATTAGTACTCAGTTTTTATCTGACTTACTTATCTTTACCTACTAAGTGGTCTTGGTCATCCACTCAATCTCTCCTCTGTCCCATCTTTCTCTAGATTTCACGTTAGGCCATACCTATCACAAAAAACAGGGGTGGGGTAGGCACGGAAAGTTTGTAGTGCCTGTATAGAGTTGTTTTAGATTCAAATTTTAAGATATAATTTCTTAATCAGCTATATTCCCGTAGTATTACCTTTTATTTTTATTACTGCAGCAGAGATCTATGCCCATGCTTGAACCTAATGGGCTTTGGTTTTTTCCAATACATTCATGAAAATTTCTTTCTCTGCAAAATTGAAGGCCTCTAGTAGCTTGTGATCACATGGGAATGCAGGGGGTGAGGTTTTGTAAATCTTCAATATGAGGATGAAATCCAAGATTTTTTCTTGTTACTCTCTTTGCTGTATGCCACCAGCAAATGCTTCCCATTTTAGAATACAATGAGGACTATCTGTGTTCTTGTTTAATAGTATAATGCACACCTCTCTGTGAGATACGTTTAGTGCTGCTCTGAGGAACCGGATGGGATGACGGAGGCTTCATACCCCTAAGAATTTTGGATACCCATTATCTATCAGTCCCACTAACGTGTTCTTTTCTCTTCAAGTGCTTTCACTCCCTGTAGAAGTATGTCTTAATCTGTATTCACTTCCACCTACTCTTCAGGGACAATTATTTCATCACTCACAACTTTCTACTTTGTTATTTTTATATTAATATTTTTAAAAGTACCTTTCCTGCCTTATATATTAATATTAACATAAAACACGAAAGCATACACTATCACTGTTCTGGATTAGGATCCGCTTTATTATCCAATATTTCATCAGCAGTAGAAAGAACAGAGGAATAACTGAGCAGTAAAGTTCCAGGTGGGAGTCCAGCTTTACCATGCCCTAGTGGAGACACCCTTTCTTTTCAAGAAGAACCTCTGCAGTGCTCTTCCTCTCTCTGGATGGTCTCTTATCCTTTGAGTGACATGGTAACTTCAAAGGCATTTTTAGAGTTACACTCGAGGCAGCTATTACTACTTAATCAAAGCAAGTATGTGAAATATCAATTTGCCATCCAACGTCAAGGCATTGCATCTCAACTCTGAGATGACAGAATTATACAAATTAAAAAAATATAGCCCTCAAAGCTTCAGAATACCTCTATTTGAGATAACACTGTACCTCTTCCTCAGTCATTCTTCCAATCCTGACAAATTATAACTCAGATTGTTCCCTATATTTTCAACCTTGCCTTGTTAAAAGAAACTCTGAACTACATGATTTTGGAAGTAATTCACACTGCATGCTGTTAGCATCATTTACCACTCTCTCTGCTTTCTTCAGCTCAGCTTCCACTTGGAGGTACATTTTTACAACTTTCCTGTATCCTTCTCATTGACTTTCTGGGTTCGATAAGACCTGAACAACTCCCCTCTATGAAATTTGTTAAGCAGCTTTACAAATCTTATAGCAAGGACTGGAAGCACCAATTTAAAATCTAAACAGTATAACTCCAAATGAGCCAGTTTGAGAAATTAGTTTTAAAAATTTCAAAAATTTAAATTCTAAAAATTAAAACATGAAAACTTCTTAGACCCTCCCTTGCTCTACAAATAACTAAAATAAAAAGCTTTCTCACAGGAAATATATAAAACATTTTTGTTTTGTTTTGCTTTGGTGGAAGAGGAGAGAGTAAATTCGGAACTAATAATTTGAGGTATTCTTTCTTTGTTTCCACAGAAATAATCAATGATTCCACAGTTATAGAAACAGTTTGTCCCAACTTACATAGGTAAAAACACAATTCCTTTCCAATCTCACATTTTTTTTTCTCTAAATGTTACTATCTTGGTGATGCAGTGTCTAGACTTCTTGGAACAACTGATGGAGTCTGGAATTTATACTGCAGGTTTGAAAATGGCTATTCAGTGCTCCTATACACTCACGTTTGAAAATCTAATGTTTTTAAAATATGTAAAAATTATCAACCTGTTTATTGAAAAGAAAAAAATGTTTATCTATTAATGCTATAACTTCTAGCTGTTACTGACAGGAAACCATTGTATGGATTCATCCATTTTATCTTTTTTGTTTCATTGTAATGTGGTTCCCATAAGCCACATATCAAAAAAAAAAGTGCAAAATAAATAATTTGTATTCTAAAAAAATGATGGCATTCATCCATTTTATCTTTTTTGTTTCATTGTAATGTGGTTCCCATAAGCCACATATCAAAAAATAAAGTGCAAAATAAATAATTTGTATTCTAAAAAAATTATGGCAGACATTTTCAGGGTTTGTGAGACACTAGTAAAAGAAATTAGCTTAAAGGATTTATATCTATTCTTGTTATAATTTTAAATAAGTAATCCATGGGAATTTATCACGTCAAAAGGGCAGAATTGATATCACAGGTTGTTATTTTAGTTCTTTGTCATTTGTTAGCTGGAGAAAATGAAAGCGGTCTCTGAGGTACTCATATCTAAACAATGTTTGTGCAGCCTGTATTATTAAGTCTGACTGTAGTTTATCTGTGCTCTTAAGGAAATCAAAGTGTGCGCTTGCAGAGAAAGTTCAGTTATTTGTCATCAATTACCTAAAGCTGAGAGTCGAGCTTACACATAGCTGTAGCCATTTCCTCTAAGTACTTGCTCCTGATTTTACAACGTGTCATTTCTTGAGGCTTTACCCTAGAAAATACATGTCTGCCACAGAAGAGCTTTACTGCAAAAAATGTATCTGGAGATAGTAGTCTTAAGGGACATAAAACTCCATAGCATTGACTTGTTTAAAATAATCCTGTCCTTAATTTTTAAACAATTTTCTCAATCTCTATTAGGTTTCCTGTAACAAAGGAAAAGCAACCAGAAAGACATTTTTTATTAAAAGATACATGCACACACATATACACAGAACACATTGAACTGAACTGATCTCATTTATACTATAAAATCATTATTGATTCTGTTCAGAAGAACAGCATAAAATTAAGTTACCAAGCATATGAGGTAGCCCTCCTAGAAGAAAATTAGGCATTCTGAGTATAAAGTGAAGATAAAGAATGCAGTGGAAAAAAATAACAATAAAAAATTAATGAATGTCATATTATTCTATATTTCTTAATTGGAATGTCAGTTGTTAAAGCCCATTAACAAAAACAAGTTTATATCTACATTAAATGGTAATGATCAGAAGGAAGCTCTTAGGATCTTATCT
>NW_007728151.1:51046-53364 GCF_000696425.1 Galeopterus variegatus | reverse complement strand
ATGGAAAAAGTGAAGATTTACTGATTCAGTTTTTACTAAGACAAAACACAGATGAGATTTTTAATAACTCAGAGTCATTTGAAGAAGCCTAGCTAAGAATCACATAATATGCTTTTCACCAACCATACTATCTGTAAATTCTTTAGTTTGGCAAAAAAGAACTAACTAATTTAGTGAATTCTCATGCAAACTCATTAACATTGCTCTGTATGGCCATAGGTTATGTCCTCAGTGACCTCCAATTCATAGAAATCTCTACTTAGAGATGTAGACAGTGGAGTGGGGATGAATCAGAGCAGTGTCCCGCAGATGGCTTACGGTGACATCATCTTATGCAAAGGATGCACTTACTAACGTACTAGGCCCAGTTGCAAAGTTTGGAATTAATAATTCTGCAATAGAAAATACCCAAATGGGTGAGGGATTATCCAAGTTTTACATGTAAAACTTGGAAAACCAAGAGCATGAGCCACAACAATATCAATTCTTATTTAAATAAACTCATAGTTTGTAAAAAATAAATTTTCATTTGCTACAAATCTGTTAGGATTTTTGAGATTCAATTAAAAAATATTTTCCAAAGTATATACCTCAGAGCACTAGTTCTAAGCAAAATTAATAGGTACTACTAAAAACTAAAAGTTTTATAAATATTGGTTTAATCATTTTTAAATAGGCTTCTGTAAAATGTTTCTCAGAGTTGTTTATTACATGTCAATATAAAGAAGATACATATTATGCAGGATTGCTCAAATGCATTGTAATGTAGTAAGCTTTTCTCTCAATAAAGCTAGTGTTCCAAAGAGTACATTGTAGGGAATGCTAAATTAAAGGATATTTAAAACTTATAACAGAGGCAGATCACCTACTTGAAATGGCCAAAGACCTGTTATCCACACACACTCTCTAGAGCAGTTTTGTTGACCAGGCAGATGCCTGCTGTAGGGTTTTAGATATGAAGTATTTACTGAAATGTGACTCCAGAGTTCCATACTTATTTGAAAAATTCATAGCAATCAAACACCTGAATACTTATTGTCTCCTTAAGGACACAAGGAAAATGATGAGCTGAGTTGGCTAAGGTATTTGTTTAAAGATTTTACATACATATTTTTGGGGATGGTGAAATTAATATCTATAATGAGCTCAGAATTTTCAATGGCTTAGAGGCACATAAGATTTTTAATTGAAAATAGAAGCCTTTCTTCTTGTATCCTTTCATTCGGTCATTGAACAGTTACTTATTGAGTACAAGTCATTGCCTTGTGTATTGGGAACTGCAGAGACAAATAAAACTTGGCCCAGGCCTTAAAGGAGATAATAGTCTGGACAATTTTAATAGAAGAATGATGAATGCTGTGAGATCACAGAGGACAGGGTACAGAAGTCTCTCCTAATCTTGAACTACAAAGCTAAAGGACTAATATAACTAGGACTTTTAAACAATTGTTTTTGGTCCAAATTAGAAGGTAGTTTTTATAAATTGCATTCAGTTGTTATTAGTCACAACACATGGATTACAGAAAACAGTGTGATTTGTTTGATTTAGGGTTGTTTCATTAAGTCTGTCTCTATTTTTAGCAAATTGATTCAGCAGAACAGTATTTAATTTGAGATGGAAATGCATTTATTCAAAAGTTCCTTTATTACTTTAATTTGCCATGAATATTAAACCACCACCACCACCAATGGGTTGGTGTCCATGAAGGTATTTCTCTTGAATCATAATCATCATGCCTCTTAGATACTGAAAGTACTAAGGTACAAAAACATACTAACATAGGTTTTCTATATTTATACACGGACCTAACATTTCATCTCAGCAAATTTAGAAGAATATGGAATCAGAGGCTTTTGATTTTCATTAAAAATCATTCCTCTAACCTTTATGCATTGAGAAACCTTGTCTTTATTAAGTAATTGCAGTTCTGAACTTTTGTGATATTGGTCAAGTTTAGAAACTCAGAAAGATAGTTGATTCCATAGAAAATTCAATTCTCAAATAGTAGAACTTTGAATTTGCAGGGGGAGTGTGACGAGAAATAGGAATGTGGATCACACTTTAGGCTTATGTAAGTGAGCATGCAATTTTTCCAGAGCTCCCTTTCTTTGTTGCAATATGTGTTGTCCCCAATGCATATTTTATTGAATAATACAATTTAGCAAAAAAAAGATTTGACTATTTCATTATTCATCCCAGTGAGGAAAATTTGGAGAATTAAAGGAGTTGGAAAGGAAATACTGAAAGTGACGTGAGAATGGAATGGGAGAAGGGAACGAAGGAGACTTCAACATTATCTGTAATACTCCATTTCTTT
>NW_007728151.1:47725-50026 GCF_000696425.1 Galeopterus variegatus | reverse complement strand
CGCACTGGCCATGGATCACACATATAAAGCAGCTTCATGTATTATCTAATTTTCTCTCTGGTTGCAACCTCAAGTTCACATGCATTTTTCTTTGATTCCCTCTAGTATATGACTGCTGCCGCTCCTATGCAAGGGACCTACATTCCCCAGTACACGCCTGTGCCTCCGACAGCTGTTTCTATTGAAGTAAGTCTATCTCTGTCTTACAGAAAGAGGTTAAGGGAAATAAATCTCAGTCATCTATACTGTGGTCCCTCACAACCCAAGGAATCCTCGTGTATAATATTTGTGCTGCTCTCAAATTTATAACTGCATGCTCACTGTATGAAGGTATGCATATTTACTCAAACATGCCTATGTTTTGCCTTGTGCATGCAATAAGTAATCTGCTATGAGTTATAAGAGAAGTGACATTTTCATACGTAGAGAAAAGTTCAGAGACAAAATCACTACCCCATCAAATGTTAACCACAAATATTTAAACATAGGGAGGGAAAAATGTTTACAACTTTTGGAATGAACACTCTAGTGCTTTGTTATTCACTGAGTGGTCCCTGAATCAGCATGACTGGCATCACCTGGTAGCTTGTTAGATGTGCAGACTCTCAGACACCCAGGCCTACTGAAATCTGAATTTGCACAAAAGATTATTCCTCGCTGATCCCAATGTACATTAAAATTTGAGAGACACTGGGATAGTGCTTTGGTTCTCAAATTTTTCTGCACATTGAAATTATTTTTGGAGCTTTAAAAAATATTGATTCCTATTGAAACAGCATACTGTACCCCATAAATATGTACAAGGAAATGTTAAAATACTTTTGTATTAGTCCATTTTGTGTTTCTAAAACAGAAATACCTGAAACTGGGTAATGTATAAAGAACAGATATTTATTTGGCTTACGATTCTGGAACAGCTGTATCTGGCGTGGGCCTCAGGCTGCTTCTACTCATGGTGGAAAGCGGAAGGCAGCCAGCAGGTACAGGCAGATCACATGATGAGAGGAAGCAAGAGAGAGAAAGAAGAGGTGCCAGGGTCCTTTTAAACCAGCTCTCACAGGAACTAGTAGAGTGAGAACTCACTCATTAACCCCCCACCCCCAGGAAGAGCATTAATCCATTCATGAGGGATCCACCCCCATGACTCAATCAATTTCCAACACTGCCACATTGGGGGTCAAATTTTCACATGAGTTTTGGAGGGGACAACACATTCAAACTCCATCATTCCTCCCCTGGCCCCCCAAAACTCATGTACCTCTCACAATCAAAATGCAATTATTCCATCCCAACAGTCCCAAAGTCTTAATTTGTTCCAGCACCAACTTAAAAGTCCAAAGCCCAAAATCTCATCTGAGACCAAAGGTGAAACTCCTTCCAGCTGTGAACCTGTAAATATCAAAAACAAATTTATCTACTGCCAAGATACAGTGGTGGAACAGACATTGCATACATATTCCCATTTCAAAAGAGAGGGATAAGCCAAAAGAAAGGTGTAACAGGTCCCAAAGAAGTGGGCTGCACTGGTGCCTGTGGCTTTTCTAGGCCGGTGTTGCACATTGCCAGNGGCTTATGTAAGTGAGCATGCAATTTTTCCAGAGCTCCCTTTCTTTGTTGCAATATGTGTTATCCCCAATACATATTTTATTGAATAATACAATTTAGCAAAAAAAGATTTGACTATTTCATTATTCATCCCAGTGAGGAAAATTTGGAGAATTAAAGGAGTTGGAAAGGAAATACTGAAAGTGATGTGAAAATGGAATGGGAGAAGGGAACGAAGGAGACTTCAACATTATCTGTAATACTCCATTTCTTTTATATTGAAAATAGTGGTGTGAAAATGACAAAATGATAACACTTGCCAATTCTGAATGTTGCTACACAAGTATTACATTATTCCTCTACTTTTTTTTTATTAAAGAGAAATTGTTACTAACAATTAATATGATGATTCATTAATTCATTCAACAAATACTTGTTGAGAGCCTACTATGGGATAAGTACTACCAATAAAATGGAGAAAAACACAGATATCATTCCTACCCTCATGGAGTTTGAGTTTAGATGTAAAATGTTTCAGATTTTATGTAGAAAGTTTAAAACGGCAGAGTGAGGGAATGGGGGTGAATTAGCTTGCACTGATTCTGTAGAGGTGAGATTGTGTTGGTATCGAATCAGTAAGCAAACGTCATTCAAATGCAGCCTTATTTTTGGTCAAAATAGAGTTTGACTAATAACGCACTGGCCATGGATCACACATATAAAGCAGCTTCATGTATTATCTAATTTTCTCTCTGG
>NW_007728151.1:44370-46273 GCF_000696425.1 Galeopterus variegatus | reverse complement strand
CACATGAGTTTTGGAGGGGACAACACATTCAAACTCCATCATTCCTCCCCTGGCCCCCCAAAACTCATGTACCTCTCACAATCAAAATGCAATTATACCATCCCAACAGTCCCAAAGTCTTAATTTGTTCCAGCACCAACTTAAAAGTCCAAAGCCCAAAATCTCATCTGAGACCAAAGGTGAAACTCCTTCCAGCTGTGAACCTGTAAATATCAAAAACAAATTTATCTACTGCCAAGATACAGTGGTGGAACAGACATTGCATACATATTCCCATTTCAAAAGAGAGGGATAAGCCAAAAGAAAGGTGTCCCAAAGAAGTGGGCTGCACTGGTGCCTGTGGCTTTTCTAGGCCGGTGTTGCACATTGCCAATGGCCTTACAGATCTGGGGTCCTGACGGCAGCCCTGCTGCCTTGGCTCTACTAGACATTTCCCTGGTGGGGGCTCTCTGTGGAGGCTCCAACCCTAATTTCCTGCTCAGCATTGCTCTAGTAGATGACCTCTGCAGTGGCTTCACCCCTGTCGCAGGTCTCTCCCTGTGTCCCAAGGCTTTTCCATTCATCCTCTGAAATCTGGGTGGAGGCTGCCAAACCTCCACTGCTCTCATGTCCTGCCAGCCTGCAGACTTAACACAATGTGGACACCATTGAGGTTTCAGGCTTCTACTCCCCAGAGCTGCTGCATGAACCACAGTTGGGGCTGCTCCAGCCAGAGCAGCTGGGATGCAGAAAGCAGGTTCCTGAAGGCAGCTGTGTCCCAGATCTGTCCTCCAAGACAACTCAGTCCTTCTAGGCCTCAGAGCCTGTGATGGTGGGGCACCCTTCCAGACTTCTCAAAGGCCTATAGGGCTTTTCTCTCACTGTCTTGCCTATTAGCATCTGGCTGCACACACACCCAAGATAATGCCTTTACCAGCCAGTTTATCTGCTTCAGTCTTGCAATTTTCTCCTGATCTCCACTTCTCTACCACATGGCCAGGCCACAGATTTTCCAAATCTTTATGCTCTGCTTCCCTTTTAAATTCTGGCTTTACATCATGCCTTTGCCGCCATAACTCACAGTAGGCTGTTAAAAGTAACCATGCAGCTTCCTTAATGCTTTGCTGCTTAGAAATTTCTTCTGCCAAACATTCTGGTTCACAACTTGTAAGTCCCACTTTTCACAAAGTCCAAGGGCATGGACACAATGCGGCCATGTTCCTTGCTATGGTGTAACAAGGGTTAACTTTTGTGCAGTTCCCGATAAATTCCTCATTTCCCTCTGAGACCTCATCATTTGCATGGCCTTTACTGTCCACATTTCTATCAGCATTCTGGTCACAACCATTTAACCAATCTCTAAAATGTTCTGAACTTTCCCTCATCATTTTGTCTCCTTCTAAATCCTCCAAACTCCTCCAACCTTTGCCTATTACCCAGTTCCAAAGCTGCATCCACATTTTCAGGTATCTGTATAGCAACACCCCACTCCTCAGTACCAGTTTTCTATATTAGTCTATTGTGTGTTGCTATAACAGAAATACCTGAAACTGGGTAATGTATAAAGAACAGAAGTTTATTTGGCTTACAATTCTGGAACAGCTGCATCTGGCATGGGCCTCAGGCAGCTTCTACTCATGGCAGAAAGTGGTAGGCAGCTGGTGGGTACAGGCAGATCACATGGTGAGAAGAAGCAAGAGAGAGAGAGAGAGAGAGAGGAGGTGCCAGGGTCCTTTTAAACAACCAGCTTTCACAGGAACTAATAGGGTGAGAACTCACTCATTAATCCCCCTCCCCCAGGGAGGACATTAATCCATTCATGAGGGATCCGCCACCATGACTGAATCAGTTTCCAACACTGCCACATTGGAGATCAAATTTCCACATGAGTTTTGGAGGGGACAAAACATCCAAACTCCATCAA
>NW_007728151.1:37150-44360 GCF_000696425.1 Galeopterus variegatus | reverse complement strand
TATATATATATATATATATGAGAGAGAGAGAGATTCCTGTGTCCTATTCCCAGAGATTCTGATTGATTTTCTGGGATATGAACTGGACATTAGGATTTTTAAAAGGTCCCAGATGATTTCCATATGTACTGAGAACCACTGATCTGGTGAATGAACCTTGACAGGTTTGTGGTTTCCTACAGAGAAGAAAGAAATGGTTGGGTCAGTCTCATTGCTGTGGATATCATAAATGATGATTTCATCTTGTCCTTAATGGAAGATTTGCCTTTTTTTTCTCTGTTTCCATCGGGCTGAATCCGTCCCCTGTACACATCATTTTGCTGTACAGAGCCACCAACCTACACAGAAAAGTAGAAGGTGTAGAGCTATGCAGGTAGTAGTAAAACACTTGTGTTATTCTCTCCGGTTCTAGCTGTTATTTTTATTGCCCATCATCTACCTCTCCTGATCCTGATGCACATGTGCATTACAGTCACAGCACATCCCTTCTCATCAGCTGGGAATCCTCTGGAATTGATGTCTTTGCTACTTCCTGAGTTGATCAGCAACTAGTATGGTGGCATCACTTTATGTGAAAATTCACCAAGACTTAAAGATTAAACTGGATCTTTTAAAATTGTTTATTTGTTTTTGGTGTGTGACAATTGTTTGATTATACCAAGGTTTGGGAAACCCAAAAGTTTAACAGGGCACTATTGTGTAGTTTAGAAAACCAGTGAAGTCTAATTTTTAAATCTTTTATGTGTTCCAGAACTGTAAGCCTCAGAGAATGTGTTATATTAAACAGGTTTTAATTGGCTTTTCAGAATTTCAAGAATATGTGATTAAATTACGTGTTCTGTGCTATACTCATATTTAGCTATCAAAAAGCACCTATGCCATGAGAAAATTAAGAATCCTGGCATTGTAGACACTTTAAGCATAATCATTGCCACTTATGTACATTTGTCTTTGCCTACACCAATGGCATATAATCATCTACAGAATTTGAGCATTTTGATGACTATATTATAATGAGACATTTGACAGTGTGGTTTATTGGAGATGGTCTAGTTACAGTTAAATGTGGGGTTTAAAAATAAGTACACCAATGGCATATAATCATCTACAGAATTTGAGCATTTTGATGACTATATTATAATGAGATATTTGACAGTGCGGTTTATTGGAGATGGTCTAGTTATAGTTAAATGTGGGATTTAAAAATAAGGTAGTTACAGTTAAATGTGGGGTTTAAAAATAAGTCTTTGAATGAGAAAGATATAAGTCCACTCTATATACTGCCTTGAATTTGCCCTTATAAGGAAAATCACTGATTCATTTTCTGTGTACGAACACTCATTGAACATTCATCAGTATCCACACAAGTAAATGTTGGTAGGAGGTTCATAAAAATACACAGTACCAAATAGTACATTTGGAAATAAAAGATGGAATGAATATAGGGAGAATTTCCAGATTATAAGGAAAATTTTCAGGGATCTTTAGTTAGTGGCAGAGAATTGACCAAGAACATATGAGACCCCCAACATCACTGCAGGTATCCAAGACTGTAAGTAAAACCAGGAGAATGTATTCAAATAGATGCCATTCTTAGGTCTACTGATGACCATATAAGACCACCTATGCCTCTCTTGGAACCAAACATATATTTTTAATGATGACCAATTCCAGAAATCCATTCTTGCTAGCATCTATGAGAAATAAGAGATTGAAAGGGTGAAGAAAAGCATACTAAAATTAAGGACTATTTTTTTTCCTTTTTCTAAAACTTTTAAATGAATTCCAGTTCAAGTCCTGGAAAACAAAAACAACGTAAAACAGATCAAAGGCTGAATGGATTATATAATTGACAGTGTTCTTTAAAGGGATTTCCTAACTTTGATGTTGATTTTTATTGCAATTATAGTCCCATTGTTTTGCCCACTGACATAGCATAGCACAGTGAACTAGGAAAATGTTTGAATATACAAGTTCCTATAAAAATTCTGAATGAACTTTTTGATTAAAAGTGGCTGTATGCAACCATGGTCTAAAAGTTCCAAGTATGGACAAAATGATTTTCTAACCATTTCGCTACTCCAAGGACTTCTGATGGCAAGCATTCTTTGTTCATTAGGATGAATTCCTTAGCCCTTATTCAGATGTGTTCTGTGCTTTTCCTTTTAGTACTTATGGTGGCTTCATGTAGCTGAGAACATCTCTACTCAAGCCAAATAAAAGAGGGGTATTTATGATCCATCTAGAAGAGGACCCTTTGCCAAAGCAAATAAGGTTTTTGTGTTCTTCTTTGCCTCCTTAGGGTGTTGTTACTGATACCTCTCCCCAGACAGTGGCACCTTCATCCCAGGACACCAGTGGTCAGCAGCAACAGATAGCAGTGGACACATCCAGTGAACATGCATCTGCATATTCTTACCAACAGTCCAAGTAAGTTTGGTCTATGCTCCTTCTTCAGTGTCAACCATCTTGACATCATTCTCTCATATTGTACTGTTGGCTTGTGCTACAATACAAACCACCCCAAACTTAGTGACAAGCATTTTATTTAGCTCATGATTATGTGGGTTGGAAATTAGGGCTGACTTCAGGTGGATGATTCTTTTGATTTTGACTGAAGTCAAGTGTCCAGGAGCAGCTGCTGATCACCCATGCAGCTCTGCTCTGGGTGTCGGCTGGCTATTGGCTGGGTGATGGAGGCAATTGAGCCACATGTTTCTGATCCTCCAGAAGGCTTATTCACATGTTAGTCTCAGAATTCCAAGAACAGCAACAGAGCAAGTCTAAATGTGCAAGCACTCCCTGATTTGGTTAAGTTATTTGCTACGGTCCATTGGCCAAAGCAAGTCACATGGCCAAGCAGAGTCAATGTTAGAGTTCACTATTAAGAGGCTTAATACAGAGAGCAGTATTGTAGCCATTTTTCTAAAAAAATTCTACCATCCACATTCTTGGAAAAGTTCCAGTGTTCCTACTTGAAAGGAGATAGTGAGCCTGCACTTTGGTCTCTGTTTCCTCACTCTTAAATGAAGACAATAGCAGTCCCCTTGCAGAGTTGCTTAGAACACATAGTTAAATATTTGTGTAAAAAGGTCTTGTAAAATATAAAGCAATGGAGAATATGGTCTAAATCAGGAATGAAATGACAAAGGAAAAATCAAGTAGTCAGAATTACTCTTGAAAATCCTTTAATCACTCATAAAGCAAAACACATTTGGCTTTGTGTTGAGTAAATACTCACGCTAAATTTTGAGAGTTTTTATTGAAACCAAAGGAATTTAACAAAAGAAAAGTCTATATACAGATGTCTTGGCATGCCAGCTATTCAACTTCATAGATAATAATCAAACCCCTGGTGAATAGAGAGTTCCTAGATGACTCTACCTGTCTGCAGAGTGTTGCTCCATTTTGTTATCATCATTTTTCTTGTTAATGAAAAAAATTATTTTGTCTTTTTATGAATAGAGAGTTCCTAGATGACTCTACCTGTCTGCAGAGTGTTGCTCCATTTTGTTATCATTTTTCTTGTTAATGAAAAAAATTATTTTGTCTTTTTAATGAAAAAAATTATTTTGACACTTGTTAAAACAATAGGGAAGACTTTGTTCAGGATGACTGCAATAGGTGTCAAGACTACTGCAACAGGGGAGAGAGATTGCATTGAACTCAGAATATAGCAAAGAGCTGGAGATTTGTAGTGAACCAGCAAAGTGAGGGAGACAGTGAATGGAAAATTACTAAGAGGTGATGTAAAGGGTAGGGGAATTACTGCTAAACCAATGTAACAGGATTCTTACTGAGGACAGAACAAGGATTCATTTATCTAAGGTGGAGGATGAGGAAATTGATCAGATATTGAGGGTGATCAGATATCGAGTAGGGGATTCTCTCTAAACTCACTTAGCAAGAATCTTGCTAAAACTAGTCATATAGGCCTGGCAAGGATGGGGCCAAGATCTAAGTCTAGTCAAGAAGAGGGCTTAGAGTAGTCTGACTAAAATTTGGTCAAGGAGAAAATCTTTGTCACTCTTTAACCTCAAGATACAATAAGAGATTTATTTGTTGTTAGATTAATCAAGGCAATGGAATCTTTTGTATGTGGTTTAGCTTCTAAAGTCCCCCTACAAATTAAATTTGCTCAGAACATGACAATCTTACAAATTTAAGGCATGATTACTGCCATTACTACTATCAACAACTTCCAGGAAAGATTTTTACTGAGTAAAGCAGTTTGTTGTTGTTGCTTTAATTGACCTACAGCCTGTATGAATTGCTTTTACACACAACAAACAATATGGTAGTCTGTGACATTCTAGTCCAGGCATACTGGAATTTTTTTCAGTACAGTTAGTGTGTTTATATGTGAAGAAAGGAGCAGATATTTGCTGTGTAGAATCATAGTGAAAGACACTGGTGGAAGTTGAGAGATACTATGTGTGATGGTTAATTTTATGTGTCAATTTGGGTCACGGAGTGCCCATATGTTTGGTCAAACATTATTTTTGGGTGTGTTTGGGAGTGTGTTTGGGGGTGAGATTAACATGTGAATCAGTGGACTGAGTAAAGAAGATTGATTGCATTCCTGAATATGGGTAGCTCCCACTGAATCTGTTGAAGGCCTAAATAGAGCAACGAGGTTAAGAGAGAATCCCTGCTGCCTGACTGCTTGAGCTGGAACATCCATCTTTTCCTGCCTTTGGACTTGAACTGAAACATTAGCTTGTCTTGGGTCTAGAGCCTGCCAGATTTGGTACTGAAATTCACACCATCAGCTTTCTTGGTTCTCAGGCTTTCAGACTCAAACTGGAACTACGCTATTGGCTCTCCTGTGTCTTCATTCTACAAACTGCAGATCTTAGGACTTCTCAGTCTCCATACTCGTGTGAGCTAATTCTTTGTTTTAAAAAATTTCTCCTCCCTCTCTGTCTCTCTCTTTGTTTGCTCACACAGACACACACACAGACACACACACATCATTCTGTTCATTCTGTTGCTCTAGAGAACCCTAATACAGATTTTGATACCGAGTAGTTTTAGAGAAAAAAGAATTTTAAGAATGAGTTGTCTGAATTGGTTCTTGGGTTTCTGGAATTGGCTCTCTTATGTGATTAGATTTACAAACACTGATGACTCTACTTGCAGTAGTAAAGAGAGCACTCATAGTTTATGGCATGATCTGGCAATAGGGATATGCAAAATATCTGCACTGGATACTTCTAATCAACCACTTATAAGAAGGAGCTGGATCACTATGTGTATGATATTTTCAAACATTTTTGGCGAATTAATAAATATAATGAGGGGGCTGGCCAGTTAGCTCAGTTGGTTAGACAACAGCCTTGTAAAATCAGTGTCATGGGTTTAGATCCTCAGATCAACCAGCTGCCAGATAAAATAAAATAAATGTAATGAGATTGGCTGGTTGTTCCTAATGTCTCTGAACAAAGTGGGGAAAGAAGATCTTAGACACTGCATAAATGATCTGAAGGCTTCTTTTTCTGCCTTGAATGAGACCTTTATCTCCTGTAGCCACAGGGCTGAGATTGCTGAAAATCAAACTCAGAAGCTCATCCTATGACTGGCTGAGTTACAAGGCAAATTGAACTCCCAGCCTTGTGGGGTTTCTACAGTTAAAGTGAGGGCATCGTTTAGGAAAGAACAAGATGCTGAAAGTTGAAATGGGTACATGTGGGAAGGACCTAATGAAATTGGGGGTGCTGAGCCCCTAAATTCTGATGAGTCATTTTGCCAGTGGAAAAGGCCTCCCTACCCTCAGTGGGAGAGGCCTCTCCAGCCCAAGTGGGAGGAGTCTCTTCACCCCTGTAGAAGGGCATTAACTCTGCATTGCCTGAGGAAACTGTAATGGCCTCCCCCGAGGCAGTTTCCATGTAAAACAGTGCTAAGTCTCTTTAGTACCCACCTTTCTCATCCTCTTTGCTTCTAGACCTATAACTAGAATCAAGTTCCAGCAAGCCCCTAAAAGTGAAGTTCAAAGGGTGACCTATAAGGAGATGCACCGCACTTCAAAAGAACTGCTTGAGTTTTCTAATTTATACAGAGATTCAGGGAACATGTGTGGGAATGAATATCAAGGGTGTGGGATAATAGTAGAAGGAACATGAAGTCGGGTCAGCCCGAATTTATTGATATGGGCTTACTAAGCAGAGATTCTGCATTCAATGTTGAAGCCCAAGGAGTTATAAAGGACTCTTAACAGTTTGTTTGATTGGTTTACTGAAATATGAACCAAAAGGTGGCCAACAGTGACCCAAAATGACATCATAGTGCATTAATCAGAGTATGGGTTTGTGGAGGTCAGGTGATCAGTGGAGTTTCAGCTCAGGTCCATCTCACAGTGGGTCCAGTGCATTCCTGAACCCACCCTGAGGTTATTTCCCTTCTTCTGGAATGCATAATTGGAATAAACTCAGTACCTGACAGAATCCCCACATTGGTTACCTGACCCACAGAATGAGGGCTATTATGGTGGAACAGGTCAAATGGAATCCACTAGAACTGCTTCTACCTAGGAAAGTAGTAAATCAAATGCAGTACTGCATTCTTGGAGGGATTGCAGATGTTAGTGCCACCATCAAAACTTTGGAAGATGCAGGGGTGGTGATTCCCATCATATCCCCATTTAACATACCTATTTAGCCTGCATAGAAGACAGTTAGAACTTGGAGAATGACAGTGGATTACCATAAGCAGGTGGTGATTCCAAGTGCAGTTGCTATACCAGATGTGGCTTCATTGCTTGTGCCGATTAACATGTTCCCCAGTATCTCATAGGCAGCTATTAATCTGGCGAATTCCTTTTTCTCTGTCCCTGACAATAAGACCTACTGAAAGCCATTTGCTTTCTTCTGTCAAGGCCACCAATACACCTGCACTCTCCTACCTCAGGAGTATATCAACTCTCCAGCCCTGTGTCATAATGTAGCTTGCAGGGACCTTAATCACCTTCCCCCTCCACAAGTTATTAACCAGCCCAGTTAGCAAGAAGGAGCAACTATTCTAGATTTATTTGTGAGACATTTGGATGTCTGAGGGTGGGAAATAGATACAATAAAAATTCAAAGGGCTTTCACCACAGTGAAGTTTCTAGGGGTCCAGTGGTATGGGATATGTTGAGATATTCCTTCTAAGATGAGATGAAGGATAATTGGCTGCATCTGGCACCTCCAATGATCAAAATAAAAAAAAAAGG
>NW_007728151.1:25484-36435 GCF_000696425.1 Galeopterus variegatus | reverse complement strand
ATGTCTGAGGGTGGGAAATAGATACAATAAAAATTCAAAGGGCTTTCACCACAGTGAAGTTTCTAGGGGTCCAGTGGTATGGGATATGTTGAGATATTCCTTCTAAGATGAGATGAAGGATAATTGGCTGCATCTGGCACCTCCAATGATCAAAATAAAAAAAAAAGGCAAAACACAAAGTGGGCATCTTGGATTTTAGAGGCAGCATATTTCTCATTTGAGTAATTTACTTTGGCCCATTTACTGAGTGACATTAAAAGCTGCTTGTTTTGAGTGGGACCCCGAACAATAGAAGGCTCCACAGTAGGTCCAGTGCTCTTTGTGTTGGCCCATGTGATCCAGCAGATGCAGTGGTGCTTGAAGTGTCAGTGGCAGATAAGGATGATGTTTGGAGCCTTTGATAAACCCCTATTGTGAATTGCAGGCAGGCCTTAGGATTTTGGAGCAAAACACTACCATCCTCTCTGAACAACTACTTTCCTTTTGAGAAACAGGTCTTGGTTTGCTACAGAGCCTTAGTAAAGACTGAATGCTTAACCATAGGCCACCAGGTTATCATGTGACCTGAGATGTCCATCATAAACTGGGTTTTTTTTCTGACCCACCAAACCATAACGATAGACATGCATAGCAGCACTCCATCATAAAATGAAAGTTGTATGTAAGTGAGCAGGCCCGAGCAGGCCCTGAAGGCACAAGCAAATTATATGTAGAAGTGGCCCAAATGTACACAGTCTCTACTCCTGCTACACTGCCTTCTCTCACACGGCCTGTACGTATGACCACATAAGGAGTTCCCTACAGTCAGCTGACAGAGGAAGAGAAAATGTGAGTCTGGTTAACAAGGGGCTTTGCACAATTTGCAGGCACCACCAAAAGTGGACAGCTGAGGCACTGTAGACCCTTTCTGGGACATCCCTGAAAGACAGTGGTGAAGGGAAATTTTCCCAGTGGGCAGAATTTCTATCAGTGAACCTAGATGTTTACTTTGCTTGGAGTGAGAAATAGCCTGAATTGTGATTATATACTGAATCATGGACTGTGGCCAGTGGTTTGGTTGGATGGTCAGGAACCTGAAGAGAANATATACTGAATCATGGACTGTGGCCAGTGGTTTGGTTGGATGGTCAGGAACCTGAAGAGAACGTGGTTGAAAAATTGGTGACAAAGACGTTTGCTGAAGAGGTACATAGACAGACCTCTCTGAATGGGCAAAAAAATTGAAGATAGTTATACCGCATGTGAATGGCCATCATAGGGTGACCTTCACAGAGGATAATGTTGATAATCAAGTGGATAAGATGATACATTCTGTGGATACCAGTCAGTCTTTTCCCAGCCACCCCTGTTATTGCCAAATGGGCTCACGAACAAAGTGGCCATGGTGGCAGGGCTGGAGGTTATGAGTGAGATCAGCAATATGGACTTCCATTCACCAAGGCCAACCTGGCTATGACCACTGCTGAGTTCCCAGTCAATGGGCAGTAGATCACAGATATGGCATCATTCTCTGGGGTGATCAGACAGCTACTTGGTGTCAGGTTGATTACATTGGACCACTTCCTTCATGGAAGGGGCAGTATTTTGTTTTAACTGGGCTAGAAACTTACTCTAGATATGGAATTACCTTCCCTGCATGCAATGTTTCTGCTAAAATTAGCATCTGTAAACTTATAGAACACCTTAATCACCATCATGGTATTCTACACAACATTGCTTCTGATCGAGGCATGCACTTCACAGCAAATAATGCGTGACAGTGGGTTCACGCTCATAGAATTCACTGGTCTTCCCACGATCCCCATCATCCTGAAGCAGCTAGCTTGATAGAATGGTGGGTGGCCTTTTGAAGACTCAGTTACAGTGCTAACTAGGTGACAGTACCACACAGGGCTGGGTGAACATTCTTCAAAAGGATGTATATGCTCTAAATTAGCATCTAATATATGGTGGTAATTCTCTCACAGCCAGTTTTCATGGGTCCAGGAATCAGGGTTGGAAATGGGAGTGGTACCACTCACTATTATCCTTAGTGACCCAGTAGCAAAATTTTTCCTTCCTGTTCCCATGGCTTTATGCTTTACTGACCTAGAGATCCTAGTTCCAAAAGAAAGAATGCTCCTACCAGGAGACACAACTATGATTCCATTGAACTGAAAGTTAAAACTGCCATCTGGCCACTTTGGACTCCTCATGTTTCTGAATCAACAGGCAAGTAAGGGAGTTACTTTGCTGGCTGGACCTGAATACCAAGGGGAAATTGGACTACTACTCTACAATGGAGGTAAGGAAGAACATGTCTGGAATACAGGAGATTCCTTAGGAATTTTCTTAGTATTGCCATGTCCCATGATTAAAGTCAACAAAAAACTACAAGAGCCCAGTCCAAGCAGGACTACTCAATTCATTGGCCCATATGCTTCAGGAATAAATATCTGGGTCACCCCACTAGGTAAAGAATTATGACCAGCTGAGGTACTTGCTGAAGGCAAAAGGAATACAGAATGGGTAATGGATGAAAATAGTTATAAATACCAGCTACAACCACATGACCAGTTACAAAAACAAAGACAGTACTTGTCATGAGTATTTCCTTCTGACTCATTTATGAATATGTGTGTGTATGTTTATATGTTAATATATATTATATTAAGCAAATCACTTTGTTTTCTTTCCTCTCTTATTCCATTAACATGTAACATAGGATGTATTGACTCTATATCATAGTATTTAAATGCTGTTTATTTTACATTATAGTATTTAAATTATAATATATGAAGGAGAAGAGTTAACATCACTCAAAGACTTTACCTCCTTTTCTGGGGAAGGTGTTAGTATGTTTTCAGTTGTTGTAGGGTTAGGGTTAGTGACATGTTACAAGGAATTTGATCTTGTTACTGTCTTTACTTAGAGATAGTATAGTTTATGAAGATATGTATGGGTGACAGGTTGACAAGGGGTGGACCTGTGATAGTTAATTTTATGTGTCAATTTGACTGGGCCTATAGACTTGTATTTGGTCAAACAGAATTATGGGTGAGTCCATAAGTGTGTTTTTGGATGAGATTAACATTTGAATCAGTAGGCTGAGTAAAGCAGATTGCTCTCCTTAATGTGGGTGGCCTCCATCCAATCAGCTGAAGGCCTGTATAGAATATATATATATTAAGCAAATCACTTTGTTTTCTTTCCTCTCTTATTCCATTAACATGTAACATAGGATGTATTGACTCTATATCATAGTATTTAAATGCTGTTTATTTTACATTATAGTATTTAAATTATAATATATGAAGGAGAAGAGTTAACATCACTCAAAGACTTTACCTCCTTTTCTGGGGAAGGTGTTAGTATGTTTTCAGTTGTTGTAGGGTTAGGGTTAGTGACATGTTACAAGGAATTTGATCTTGTTACTGTCTTTACTTAGAGATAGTATAGTTTATGAAGATATGTATGGGTGACAGGTTGACAAGGGGTGGACCTGTGATAGTTAATTTTATGTGTCAATTTGACTGGGCCTATAGACTTGTATTTGGTCAAACAGAATTATGGGTGAGTCCATAAGTGTGTTTTTGGATGAGATTAACATTTGAATCAGTAGGCNATAGAACAGAAAGGGTGGCCCTCCCATGAGTAATAGGGAACTCCTGCGTGACTGCTTGAGCTGAAACATCAGTCTTTTTCTGCCTTTGGACTCAAACTGAAACCGAAACCCTGGCTCTTCTTGGGTCTCAAGCCTGCAGTTCTAGGACTGGAGTTTACACTGTCGTCTTTCCTGGTTCTCAGACTTTCAGACTCAAACTGAAACTACACCACTGACTCTACTGTGTGTCCAGTTTGCTGATAGTAGATCTTGGGAGACAATTCCTTATAATTGATTCTGTTTCTCTGGAAAACCCTGACTGATACTGTTTGCCAGAAACACCTCTCAAGGCTCAGTGAATGGCTGAAACTGGCTTTGGTTTTTCTAAAGCATAATGAGAAAATGAATAATTCTAGAATCTTCCTGCTAACAGTTTAAGGATATGATATCTGGATAAATGAAAATGATGCTTTCATTCATCCAATCAACAATTATTTATTGAGCACCTTGTATGTGACAAGGAGCTGTCACAGGTGCTGGAGAAAGACTGGTGAAAGAGGCCGATGCCTCCCCCACTCTCTTGGAATTTACTTCCTACTGCAAGTAGATTCATAATCAGTGGATCAATCAGAAAACAATAAGGGGCCAGCCCGTGGCTCACTTGGGAGAGCGTGGTGCTGACAACACCAAGTCAAGGGTTAAGATCCCCTTACCAGTCATCTTTAAAAAAAAGGAAAAAAAAGAAAGAAAACAATAAAAAAGAAACAGAATTGCAAAACAGATTATTCAGAAAGATTCTTTTGATAGAAAGTGAATAAGTATCTAAAATTTGATATCAGAGAAGGCCTCTCACATAGGTCTGGGATCTGAAAGACAATTAGAAGCTATTCTTGTAGAGTTTTGGAGCAAAAGCATCCTAAGCAAAGAAAACAGGAAGTTCAGAGACCCTGAGGGGGGACCTAATGCTGGGGTGTCATTGACAAGAGGGGAGAGTTGTAGGAGATGTCAATCAGGCTTATCTTATTTGGCCTTTGGATACTTGGCTCTTTGTAAAAGTAATCACACTGTGTTTTATTCTAAGTGAGGTAGGAAACCTTTGGAGGGTTTTAGAAGAAGGAATGATATGGGTTGATTTCCGTATCAATGATTTATTACCGATTAAGGCTGAGTATAAAGGGATCTATTTCAAGGGGTGGTTTTCAGGATGCAACCTTGTCCCCTTCTTGCAACTGTGCAGAACGTTCTTCTCTTCTTAACCTGATTAAATAAGCTTTAATTGTCCCTACTTGTCAGCCCACAATGAAGTTCTTTCTTCCTTCTCAGAATTGTTCCCACCCAGGGGTGAGGCACCATTCCATGGTCATTGTATGATATGGTGAGAAAGGGGGTGCTCTGCCTGATCCAAAGAGAGCATCTCTGCCTCTCATGGATTCCTGCGACAGTCTCCCCATCCCCGTCCACACCCAGGGCCAGCTTCATGCCAGGTACTGTGTCCGTGGCAGGAGACAGTATCCCTGCTCTCAAGGGCTTACAGTCTAGGATGGGATATAGAGCTACACATAGACAAGATATGTATATGGCAAGAAAGAAAATGAAAAGGACTCTTAAAAAGTACTATAGTAACAGGAGAATGCATTTAACTTTTTTCCTGCCTGGGTAAGCTTTGGTGGAGGTGATGGCAACTGGAGCTGGTAATGGCAAAAGAGCAATGTTCCAGGTGGAGTAACATCTTCACCAAAGTCCAGGAGTGAGCTCAGAGTGTTTCTGTGAGGAGTGGAGCAGAGCACTAGAACAGTGTGAAAAGGCAGATTAGACCCAGATTGTAGTATCAGGTGCCACACTGAGGTGCTCGGACAGCATTTCCTTTGTTCTCTGACTGCTCTTCCAGCTGAAGTAGACAATGAATTTGGAAGTAATGGAAATTATTATTCTCTTATTATTGTAATGGATGTAGGGAGGTAGGATGGGAGGTAGACTGATGGAAAAGAAAAAGGTAAACAGGACTTTAAAATTCCAAGCAAAACAATGGAGTTATTGATGTCACTAACAGAGGCAGATGAGTTAAAAGCCAAGGAGGTCCTGATTTGTGGAAAAAGACAAGGAATTTATTTGTTCTTATGAGTCAATTCAAAGAAACTTTATTCCCTGAGATATTTGAGGATGTCTGAGTCTGACTGCATAGAACTTTAAATGTTTAAATGTGTTTAAAATTATGGTTATGCAATGGTGATATGCCTTGAGCCATGGATTCTTACGGTTGACAATGCTGAGTGTTCCAAAGATAAGAAATATCAAGGAATAAAATTCCCCACCCTATATCCTCATAGTGATAAGAATGCTGATGAGTTTTCCTTGTGTGAAGGAATTTGCTTTTGCACTCATGCAAGGAAGGTATGTTACAGGGTGTTCCACGGGGCATTCTCTTTGCTGCAAAGTGCCAGAGATGTAAGCACCCTGCAACATTTCAAAAGTGTGACATGTGAAAACAACTTGCATTGTCTTGTGGGCATTTCTTTAAACCTGGAGAAGATTTTAACAGGTCCTGCTTCTATTCTCAACTTCCTCTTTCATATGATACAAAGTGCCAGGAGCTTTTGACTAGAAACAACAACAATACACTATTGAATGAAATAAAAACAATATCCTAAATCAAATAAATTTGTGCATGGCAATCACTCCTGAAATCTTATAAAAGAAAGTAATTACTGTGGCTCTGTATGAGCTTTTATGAATTTCAGCCAAGGAAAGCTGATTTGTGTCATGGTAAGACGTGAGATTCTTCAAAAACATTCAAGGAAGACACTGGGAACTAAGCTGAGCATTTGGGTCATGCCAATGTTTTCCCAGGTAACCATCACTGGAAAAAGTTTGAGGGATGCAACAGCATATACAGAGACATTTCTTAAACACACATTCATTAGAAATCAGGCACAAAATGATTTATACAACTTGTTTGTTACATTTGATAAAGTCTCAGCTCTGTTCTTTAAAGTATGACCATACCTTATATGAAAAATTCATTCAGGTTAGATTTGATGATTTTTCAGAGGTAGGGAGGACTATTTATTCATATAGGAGCCACCAGAAATCTACTCTATGACAATCCCATTTTGAGATCAAGCGTCAAGCAATATCCTAAAGTTAGAGGCTACAAGTTTCTCCACATTCTTATTATATCCTTTCTGTTCTTGTATAGTGGACAATATCTAACATAATTTGGTCAATCCACCTTATCTTGAATACTCCAGATTTCACAAATAGCAGCTCATTTCCAGCATCATTATGATAATTAACATACCACTACTTTCATCAGGCAACCCATTTCTAACAGTCATTATGCTAATTGAGTTATGGATAGCTTAAAGTACTTCTATAAACTTCTGGCCTTTCTCATATCACTGGAAAAAGTTTGAGGGATGCAACAGCATATACAGAGACATTTCTTAAACACACATTCATTAGAAATCTTTTTTTTTTTTTTTTCTTTTTTAAGGTAGTCAATTTTTATTGTGGTAAAATATACACAATATAAAATTTACATTTTAATCATTTTTAAGTGTACATTTCAGCAGCATTAAGTACATTCACATTGTTGTGCAGCCATTCTGATTAGGGCAGCTGAGTGCCCGTGGAAAGTAGCTTAGCCTGTGACACGTACATTTAATACCACCATGTCTGTACTAAAGATAGTGGAAAGTAAATTACAGATATCACAAGAGAAGATCACAGGAGAAAAGTTTTAAAAATATAAATGATGTGCCTATAAATTAAGGGGCTATACGTCAGCAAATATATTAATATACCAGATTCCACTTTCCAAGCTAAAACACAGGACTTTCCATTTTGTATGTATCCATTTTTTTCCATCGTTAAAAGAGGCTGTTAATGCAAAAGGGATTCTGGGCTCTTATCAGAAGAGGAAATGATAACTTTGTTTCCTTCTGGAAATTCTATGGAAATTCCAATTCCCACCCAAGTTATCTATTTTGCTTTGTGCTGCATATGAAGCCTTAAAGATAAGTAGGATACGAAAAGTATAATCTTCAAGCAAAGTTAAAATTCTAATATGCAGAATCAGAAGTCCTCAGTTCAGATTTCACCTTTGTCACTTCCTACTTATCACTCAACCTTTCATTTTCCTCTTTTTTAAAGTGCAAGGATTATATCAAAATTCTGCAAAGAGTATAAATTAGGTCTCTAGTGCTGAGAAAGGATTTACCATCATGCCCTGGAGTTGGAATATGGTGGGAGAGAAGCACTTCCTAGTCAAATTATATTGGAATACACTAAATGAAATGTTTATCTTAATTGCAGTTTTATTCAAAACCATTAAAATACTAATGGACATAACCTCCTAGGAGCCAGATAAATACGATGATTTACTTCCAGAGAGATTAGGGTGTGTGTGTTGCCTTTCTCCTATAGAATCCCAAGAGATTTTTTTTAAAAAAACATAAAGTTATTTAAAAAGTCTAACAAAGTTTTGATTTTTCTACATGTTGATTATTTTGATACTATAAAAGATTACATTCTTTCAAAAACAATTTTATTTAAAAAATAACTGTGCTCTTCTTTGTGGGTGCCCTAACCATATGTTTAGTTTGTCTGTGAGTAATCCAATAGTGGGGATGTAGTATGCAGTTTTTCCCCAGATTTAAACCACAGAATTCCTGTTTTTACATAGCATCACTTGAAGCTAGTTTATCAGTAATTAGTTTGGGAAATAGTGCATCATAAGACAACTTCTAAGACTTTTCCCAGCTCTACAAGATTATGGTTTGCTACTTTCCAGTCTATTCCCTCTGCTTTTTTTGAGGGGGGAATTTTTTTTTGAGGTTGTGATTAAAAAATTTGAAATGACTCTATGTTCTTAAAATCAGTCAAGCTCCTAGTCTAGCAACATGCACTGTGACCTTAGAAGTCCCTTATCTCAATCCCAGTATTGCAAGTTCTTTTTATATTCTGGCTAACTGAACTGCCGAACACCCCATTCCTATACATTGTCAGTATATTAACGATGTGCAATTAATGTGTCCTTGATGTCCTATAAGCTTGTGAGTAATACTTCATTCTATGTGTACTGCACTTTACAGTTTGCAAATGGTTTTCATGCTCATTATCTCTTTCACATGAATTCCTCTTTTTAAATTGCAACCAATTTTATTTCTAAAGTAGTTTCACAATCCAACTCAGAACATTCTTGTTGCTAATGGTCACAGCCATGAAAATTTAGAACACTTCTATTTTTATGAAAGTGCAATCCATAAGCAGTATGTTAATGTGCACCATCACACTTCATCTAGGACAGAGAAAGTGGATAGGAATGAATCCATTCTATTAAATAGCAACACCATTCAAAAAGAAAAAGAAAAAAAAAATACCAACACCTTTTTCCTTCAAACTCTGATCAGCCAGCAACCATGAACATGTAAAGAACAACCATTTATTTCTCCTCATCTGTTTTTGTGTAGTAATAAGGCCACCTTAAGAACCAAGCAAATTATGGGACAGGGCTATTGGAAACATCTGTATAAGTTTATAAAACCTAAAGGAGCTCCAGCACAGCTAATAAATATCTCTGCTTCTGAGACCAGTGAATAGCAAGTAGCTGAGCAGTGAGGATGTTCTATGTCACTCACTGTAGTCCATTGAGTAAGACACCATTCATTGAGCAGCTGTTACAGAGATTTGTGGTGTTTGAGGCATTTTCTGCCCAATACACAATAATACCAGGGTGGAAGATGGGAGTGGAAATAAAAAACAGAACACAGAAAACAAACAAAAATGCAAAACCAAGAAAATAAAGTTTTGTTCTCATAACAAGATAGTATTTTAAAAATAAATGGAGTTAAGTCTATAGTTTACAAAAGTAGAGAAAGAGACCTAAATTTTGGCAATGGTTCCCATGACTATTTCTAATAAAATTTCCCTTATTATTGTTTGAATTACAAAAATTATAATTGCATTCCTTCTTATAAGAAATTTCACTTTCTCATATAACACAGAAAAAAAGAGATGTATTTCTAGAGACTTAAACTATTGGTAAAAAGTTCAGTCTATCAACTAGTCACTTTCCCTACATGATTCGAGGACCAAGTTAATTAAGTTTCTAATAGCCACAGCTGGCTCATATGAGGTTTTCTTGCATATTAGAAAAAGTATATTTTTCTAGGCCATCTCAGGCTAAATATCACACAATTTAAAACATTGTTGGTGGCTTTCTTGTGAATTTGAATATGGTCCACTTATTTGCTCAGGACAAATGCAGCCCTGAACCAGAGTAAAACAGCTTGGGGAGCAGAGAGTGGCTGGAACTTAGCCCCTTGTGACTTGTACAGTGAACAACCTATACAACTAAACCCAGCAACCCTGAGCCTTATTTACTAAATTGAGCAACTGGACATTGGAAAACAGCAAATCTTTTCGCCATCCTCCTATGCCCTACGGGAAGAGGCCTTCATCTAATAGTGACCTACAGATAGTTTAAAGGCCCTTCTTCCTATAGCACAAGTCTGATATTATTTAACAAAATTCAAGTCTGTGGGCAGAAGAGCTAAGAGAAAAGGTCAACTCAAGAGAAGCTTAGCCTGCAATATAGAAAGGGAGCAGCAGAAGACATTGTTTGAGCTGGGCTAAGCAAAGTGGAGTACAATTAAATTACATTTGTCTAGGTAAACACCTGTTATGTGCATAACATTCTGCCAGACTCCTGGAGAGTAAAAAGTTGAAGTAAAATATAGTCCCTGATCTTAAGAACTTAAAGTCTTCTTGTGGAGAATAAGAAGGAAGAAGACAAGGAGAAGAGGGAAAAAACAACAACAAAAAAAACTTCATTGCCCTCTTGCTTATTTCTTGGGCCAATGAGTCTTATGTGAACAAACTTGGTAAAAACTACAAGAAAACACACAACCCAGTTATCCTGGGTACATAGTAGGGAATCGCATCTTTGTTGACTGAGTTAGTGATACATCCCATGATAGTTCTTCAGGGATAGAATTACTCAGATAATCTGTGGGAGAGCTATAACATAAGCCAGGCATTGAAAACCAGGATCCACATGGAATGATTACGTTTTTTGAGGATGAACATGCTAATTATCCTGGTTTGATCATCACACATTATACACAGGTATAGATATTCAACTCTGTACCTCACAAATATATATATATAATCAATTATGTTTCAATAATAAATGAAAACTAGGTTCCACACTCATAGGGAGTATTACATCTCTGGGTATATTTTTGTGTACATTTGTAATATTTATTGCTTTGAAATTGAAAGATATTCTTTATCTACTAATCTTGACTTTGAATGTGAACAGACTCTCTGGCTTGAATATATATTTGTGTGAAAATGGCAGAATTT
>NW_007728151.1:17290-25277 GCF_000696425.1 Galeopterus variegatus | reverse complement strand
CAATAATAAATGAAAACTAGGTTCCACACTCATAGGGAGTATTACATCTCTGGGTATATTTTGTGTACATTTGTAATATTTATTGCTTTGAAATTGAAAGATATTCTTTATCTACTAATCTTCACTTTGAATGTGAACAGACTCTCTGGCTTGAATATATATTTGTGTGAAAATGGCAGAATTTGACAACCTTAAGGCTCAATATGCTTTTATAATATCTTTCATGTTTGTGTTATATTGAAAGAGCTTGGTATCTTCTAAAGAGACCTCACTGGAAAAGAGCACAGAGGCAGTTTCAAAGTTGCTCTGATGTAATGACCACTCTTATTCCATTGTTTTCACAGACCATAGGCAGGACTGAAGAATGTCCGTCTGAAACTTTGCCTTGAATGAAGAAACTTCATTGAACAAGAAGTTGGCTTCCAGTTTGCACAGACGTCAATGGAATGCTTTTTTTTTTTTTTTCAGTTTTATACTTTACCCAATGAAAACAAAGTTTTTATGTGCTGTGCAAATGGTTCCTTCATGTGGTCTGACAGTTTATTTTTGCCATTATTTTTTTTTAATTAAAGAAAAAAATCCCAGAAGAGGGGAAAAAAAAAAAAAAAACATTAAAACAAAACTTCGAAGTGTGACATTTTATCTGGAAGAACATATGAATTCAGAATTTACCTGAAGGTGTAGATAAAAAAAAATTTTAACAGAAAACCTGATGTTAAGAGGTGGGCAAACAGAAATGGAAACAAATTGTCTTCCTCAGTAATTAAGCTACTCTTTCTTTTTTTCTTCTTGTTTAAATCTAGTGGGTTGGTTTTTTTATTTTATTTTTTCTTAGAAATATTTAGGTAAGGTTTATCTTGAATCTTAATTGCCTTAATTTTAAGGACGTCAAAGGCTCTCAAGGCAAGCTGTCAACGTCTTGTTAAAAAAAAAATCAAGAAAGAATTGAAATATTGTGCCAGCTTTAACTGGTACAGAAGTTTAAGACTATGAGTTTTTAGGGTGAAAAAAACTGTACAGTTTAAAAGAAAATGTTTTTCTTCATTTGAAGAAAATTTGTTGATAAAAGAAACCATGACAATGGCAAGAATTGGGAAAATGCTGGGACTTTTCATGAACTTTGTCTTAAGTGTTGACACGAGTCATTCTAGAAGGCTAAAACATTTTATGGTAAAATTATTAATGTTGGTTTAAAACAACTGCATTAGAAATAATGCGTGTTTGGGGGGCAGAATGCAGATTTTTTTTATTTACAAAGCGTGATTGCTAGCAAAAGCATTAGTGCTTTTTATCTGCAGTCTTTTTTATGAGCTTTACAAAGTTTTTAGTCAGCTTTGCTTGTCACATTGCAAAACCTAGCTTAAGAACATTAAAAAAAAAACTTAAGTAGATAGGAGCTTATGGTCAAAAAGTGCAAAAACAAAAACAAACAAAAAAAACAAAAAAAGCAATAGATAGAGAAATTGTTGACAATTTCTGTAGTCTTTCCTAGTTGTGATCAAATTCAGCCTATGGATGGCCTATTTTATACCAAAGATGAAGTGACATCCTATTACAGTCCAGAAGATAGAGGTTTTTTTTGTTTTGTTTTTTCTTTTTTTAAATTTTATTTGACCTACATGGCCGGACCAGTTCTTACTTTGTTGTTTGTTTAAACTACCTTCCACTGGTATTTTACATACTGCAAAAAAAATTTTAAAAAATATTTTAATGTATATTCATGGATAGTAGAAGCTTGCACCTGCTGTGTTTGGCAGTTCCAGCATGAAGAGTTCTGGATACCAAGTGATAGAGCCAAATGGCTTCAAATTCTGTGAGCTTCTCTGGTTCCTCTCTAGCTGTTTTGAATAGTGAAACCTGTACTGATGGCCACTAATGAGCCAACATACTTGTTTAGCAGGTTGAAATTTCTTTGTATCAATTTTGAACTAATGACACTTCCTGAACCTGGTCTGAAAGGTCACTTGTCAAAAAAGTTTAGTGATATCCTGTGAAATGGTGAATGTCTCCTAAAAAGGTCTTATTGTATTTGTAACAATAGTCTTCCTTCTAAATTTCAACACCTCTTGGTTTTGTCTTCTCACCACATCTTTGTCATGATCTACCATGAATAGCCACTTTAATTCTGCAATTGGGGAGGGGGTATCTTCTTTTTGCCTCTTTTCATTGTATTTTTATATCTTGGTGTTGCCAGAAAGAAAGACAAATGAGACCTTTTTTATTTCAGTTTATCTCTCTGAGGAAAGTAGGACTAATAAGTTTGAGGATTCTATTAGTGGAATTTAAAGAAGCTCTTAAAATGCTAGTTGACAATCAAGAAATTGTATGATTTATATTAATAAGAACCAAAAGAATGAAGTTTAATCAATCACTAAAGCCAAAGGAGATATATTTGCATTTAGAATGATGCAAAACTTTGTCTAAAATGAATTAAATTGACTTATCTAGAAAACATCTCTACATTTTTGGTTCATGAAATTTGTGTTTGACCTGTACAGTTTTACCTGGAATTAAGGACATTGAAGTGGAATTTTGTTAATTGAACCATTCAATAGAATTTCTCTCTGAATGAATCATTGGAATCAAATAGTTGAAGCTCTCTTCACAAACTGAATAAATCACTGGAACCTGTCTTGGTCCAGAAGGAGAAGGTAAGTGCATTAAGTGCACTGCAAAAGAAAAACAGGGTAGGCTTTTAAAAACTAAAAAATTAAAAAGGTAAATAGTATTCCCTTTAGGTCAATATGAGTAATGAGGTTGTCTCATGAAATTATCGTTATTCCACTATTTAAATAAGGTTCTGTTATTGGCAGCCCCATGAATTGGAAATTCAAATGAGAATGACTCTATATTTTTGTGGTCAAATTAGAAGAAAGTATATCCAAGAAAAATGTAGCATGTGCTACAGAGAAAATCCAACTGGTCACATTCACCTTTATGGTTTTCCATGCTTTAGAGAGAATCCCAGATTTATGCTCTCTTCTGTTCCATCCTTCAGCTACCCATGTATTGAAAGGTTGGAACTTAAGCTTCATCTTTTTTAAAACTGGGCCCCCAAAGTTTAGGGGGTATTAGTAAAAATATATGGGAACCATATTTTTTTTCTTTTTTTCTGTTCTGTGAACTCTTTGTATAAATAAGGATTATCCTAGGCATAATTCAAATGAATATGAAACCAATATGCTTTCTTTTGTCTCTGTAAAAAAAAAAAAAAGAAAGAAAAACAAAACCAAAAACATATTAATGTGATAAAAAGAAAGTCTCATTTGCACAATCAACAATGAGGCTAAGAGGTAGCTACCATGTGGCTGATGAATGTGCCTAGGTAACTTCCTGTTTCTATTCAAAACTGCTGCTTTATTTATACATCCAGAAACATTTTTTCAACTAAGAAATTTCAATAATCTCAATTTTTTTAAGCCACTACAGGCAAAAGGAAATTACTCTACCTGTCATTTTTTGTGTCCATGTGTGTTTTGTGTTTGGATTGCTTATATCATACCATTCTATAAAATATATTATTTCAAATCAAAAAGAAAAAACCATGAGGAAAAAATAGCACATTTTCATATTTGTCCCCTTTATCTGTCATTTTACCTATGAATTGCTTTCAAGAATAAAGTCTGGGGGAGAAAAGGATCAACAGGTAAGCAGCATTACATTGTATAAAAAATAAAACAAACGAAAATATGCGTTCAATATATGCAGACATCAGAATCCTAATTTCATCAACAATAGATATTATAATTTTAATCCAATTTAGGGCTATAATCATTTTTCTGAAAGTTGAAGTTAATTTTCCATATATCCTGGTTCACCCGATTTTCAAGCACTTACTCAGATGTCTCAATTTTTCATTTTGACTTTCATTGCCAAGACTTAGCCTAAACATCAAGAAACAAACTAAAGCCACAGTCCAAATGAGATAAACACTATCTCATCCAAACTCTAGTGTCATGGTCAGCAGAACAGTGGGTTTTCTTTTAATAATGATAGGTGCTGTCAGGGCAGGCAAAGTGTACATAGTACCTGGGAGCTCCCCGATGCATATCCATGTCTCCTCAAGACAGCATAATAGGCCGTAAGTGAACTAAAGGTAATAAATAGCAGGTGCTAATACAGTCTGTCCTTGAGCAATGACATGTCTTGAATATTGCAGGTGACATAATATTCTAAAAAGAACCCTCTATCTGAATCCATGTTGGCCACAATTTCCTTCCTTGGTAGATTTCAACAGTTCAGAATGTTATGTCCCTATTTCACTTGAATTAATTCTTCCTGTGACCTTAGCATATCTGCCACATTTGAAAGCACAGGACTCACTTCCACCTTCTTCTAATGAAAAAGTACATGGTGTAAAAAGCAATCTCATTAAAAATGGAAGGCTTGGAGCTGAAGAAGTTCAGAAGAAGTAGGAGTTCACATTATTTTCACTATGCCTACAGAATGCACTGTAGACCCCCCTCCTTTGCAAACTGCTTTTAAGCCACTATTAATTCATGTATGACCAAAAAAAATACTTACTGGTTTTTTTTCCCCAAAAAACTTTATTGGGATATCTATTATATACCTATGTATCTTTTACAGTGGCCTAAAATCCCCATTAATGAAAAGTGAAATCTTATTTAAATAGAACATTTGCAATCATCTTCATGATTGAAGAGAAGTTTCAATGGGTTGTCTACACAGATTATGATATTAATAGGAGACCAAAAATACATTTGACAATTTAGTCTCATTCTTAATTTCAGTGCATGAACCACTGCAGATGAGCTGATAAGCAGAGAAAAATTCTTAAGTGGGTTTCAGTGATAATTGCTTTTTGTATTATTTCAAATCAAATGAAGGGACAATATTTACGTACATGTGTAACAACTTTCAGCATATTTGGGGAATCACACATCATAGTGAAGTTTAAGCACATCACAGAGCCTTGATCTATATTATTTTGTGCACAGTAGGGAGTAAGAGATAAGATTTTTTTTTTCATATTATTGTGGCTGGCATGCTTCAAAATTTTGAGCTCACTGGGACTGACAGCCTCTCACTTCAGTCTGAGGGATTGATGGAATTTAAACAGGCTCATTGATTCTGTACACTATACCCTTTCTGTGGCAAAGTGATAATGGGATTTCATTAATGAATCAATTCATTTTACAAATGACATCCAGTGTGGCATTGGAAGAGGGTTGGGTCTAACTCAAGTTTAAGCTTTCTCATGTATGAAACTGGTCCCTTAATCCACATGCTCTTGGTCATGGCTGTTCTTTGTGGATTACATAGTGTTAAGGAAAGTATGAAAACTAAATACTAAATCCCCAGGTGGCCCCAAAGATCTTTTATGATTTGGGGGAGAGGAGTTCATTACAGATTGATGATTTCTTTTATCTTTGGTTTTATGCCCCAACATATTAATGCTCACTGTCACAAAAAAGGGATGGATGGCTTTTCAATATTCATTTCTGTTTATTTCTTGGGGGGGGGGGATAATGTATCATGAAAATTTCTTCCACTCAGGAAGCGTTAAAGCTGAAGCAGAGGTGGATCAAGTGTGGAGTCTGCAGGAAGAACCAGAAGGTCACTGAGTCACACTTGAGTTTTTCTCAGTATTGCCCCAATTTCTGAGTCCTGCAGAAACGCAATCACTCTCAATTTTTGAAGGGCTAATTATCTACTTTGTGGATGTGTTTTGTCTTTTCAACTACGAGTCCTGGGGCTCTGTTTCCTTTCATTAACATTTCACCTTGAGGGTGGAATAAGACAAAATTGGAAATAAAATTCAAATCATTCTATTTTGTTTTTTGTTAAGTATTGATTTGTTGAGGGAGTTGGAAGTCATTGGTCAAATTAATGTCAGTGCATTATATACTGTGGATTTTGATTATTCATAATGTCCTTTTCCCATCAACCACAAATAATTGAGAGTTGGCTTTATTCTTGCAGAATATGAAGGGGGGAAAAAACTATAGCAAAGAATTGCTTCCCTCAAAAGAAAGCTCTTTTGGTTTCATTCACTTTACTGAAATTTAAACCAGTAGGAAAGGTCAACACCATTTCTATTACAAGAATGTAATAGTAGCTCTTGGTTGAATGTCCACTCTTATCCCTATATTTAATCTTTGACCAAAAAAAAAAAAAATGCATTGTTTTTGTTTTTTTCTGACTTTGGTTACTGGATTAAGGCTGATGACTTTGACCCTCCAGTGGATATTTTTATGATCACATCAAATTTAAATAATGTGCAAAGTGTAACTTTAATGTTATACTTTGCATTTTAAACCCTCTGGTCTTAGGTTACTCAGAAAGATGCTCTGTCCTCCTCCCCAAAACATGATATTTCCTCAAATAAAGAAAATGAGTTATTCCATACTTTCAGGAACTGTAAAAATTATTTCAAAGAGACACTTGAAAAGGTTTTCTTCATTCTGGAAATAAATGCTTCCACTTATTTAAAAAGAAGAAGAATATAATTGGAATCTTAACTTGAAAAAATGTATGTAAAAGTACTTGCTACGAGATATCCAGTTTCTACAATGGGACACAGCTTCTTTGAAACCCTTGTTTCAGGCCATATTCGACTTCATGGAACTTCTGAAACATCATTCAATTTTGAACTTTATTTAAGAGCATTTTTGTACTGCTGTCTCTGACTGTCATGGAAAGTTCTGTAATTCTACAGTGTTTCTGGTTTTATTTTTAATTTTTTTCATCTGTACCACAGTCAAATTAGATACCATTTCCCCCATTCCTTGGGCTTTCTGTAGATCAGTGGATGTTAGGTTTAAACTTCTGTTTTCTTTGATGAAGCTTTCAATAAAAAACGAAAATAAAATCAATCACGTAGGGCTGTTGTGTTTTTCCGCACTCTTCCAGAGACCAGTTGGGGGAGGGGGGGAGAAGGGAAGGTGTCTGTATTTAATTAGCTACACTACTGGAATTCCTCAAAGAAAGGAACATCCCTGGTAACAAGAAGTAAGACAGGAGGGAGCATTTTATTCACATGAGGGGGCCTAAGAAAGCCACTGTTTGGGGTCTTTAGAGGGAATAGTCCCTTTAGGTCTTCCCAGGGCATCCCACATTCTTCCTACTTCTTATGTTTAGGGATTCAGAGACCACCCAACTCCTATCTCCAAACGTGCTACTTGATGCATCATGTGTGAAAGTCAACAGGAATAGCATTATCTATAACAATAAAGAAACATCTTTTAACACCTGTGGTTTGTATCTTTACAAGGATTAAACTCCAGGTCAACCAAAATAAGAAATGTTCATTTCTCAAGCTATGGATGACTGTGGTGAGCATATAAATAGAAACTATGTTTCTCTTGTCCAGAATCCTCCAAGCTAATTTGGTGATCATATTCAAGGGCAAAGAATATTCTCTTCTATGATATGCATTTTGCTGCATTGTCCAAGAATATTCTTTTCTACTATAGAAAACAGGAAAACAAATGGTATGAATGAAATGAATATAATCTGTGAAACAGCAAAGTAAATAACCCTTGAGGACAGATAAACTAAGTAGAGCATGTGAGTGTAAACAAAAATAGAAAAGGATAGAAAGATCCAGAGAATGCTATGTATTTATGATGCACTGAATATACATGAGAAATATGAGATACTCAATATTCATTATGTCTTAATTTGTTCACCTTTTGGTGACATCCATTCTGGTACCCTTAGCAGCTCATCAGGCTAACTGGTGAATTTCAACTACTTGCCCCTGCTTCTCAGAGGGAACAAGCATGTTTCATTGTCTCCCTCCTTCTGTTTCCTCTCTTGCTCAAACCTCAACTCTGGTGCTGGTCACCCTCATCATCAGTGGGGAAGGATGAAGTGGCAGAGGGAGAGGGAGGATGTATGAACATTGCAGAACATTTAATTAGTGGGGTCTTTCCACCCCTTTTGCATCCTACCCTCAATGAGTCAACCTACCCCATGTCTTTCCTCTTGCTTCTTGCTGTGGGTTTTAAGTTGATTTAATAAG
>NW_007728151.1:15488-16687 GCF_000696425.1 Galeopterus variegatus | reverse complement strand
TTTCATTGTCTCCCTCCTTCTGTTTCCTCTCTTGCTCAAACCTCAACTCTGGTGCTGGTCAACCTCATCATGAGTGGGGAAGGATGAAGTGGCAGAGGGAGAGGGAGGATGTATGAACATTGCAGAACATTTAATTAGTGGGGTCCTTCCACCCCTTTTGCATCCTACCCTCAATGAGTCTCAACCTACCCCATGTCTTTCCTCTTGCTTCTTGCTGTGGGTTTTAAGTTGATTTAATAAGCCCTGTGCTTTGAACCTCTGTATTTGGCCTGTGAGCCTTTGTGTTCCATGACTTCTAATATAACTTGCATGACAGTGTATTTGGAGGCTATCACCACATCAAGGTAATTTCCCATATAGCATCGTCACATTTTGAAATACATGCACCCAAGGGAAGGTATGGAGAAAGCTAACTAACCAGTGTCTAGGCTCTAAGAATGTGCTGTGTATATCCTGTTTCCCTTTATGAACATCAGTTTGTGTTGTACTAGCAGAAGAGAAAGCTGAAGGAATGGATTTATTGGAGAATATAAGAAAATAAAACTGAACTGAAGATCTGGAACTTAATTTTACCCACTGTCTTAATCTTTTTGGGCTGCTGTAAGAAAATACCTTAGACTAGGTAACTTACAAACACCAAAAATTTAGTGCTCACAGTTCCGGAGACTGGGAAGTCCAAGATCAAGGCACCAGCAGGTTTGGTGCCTGATGAGGGCCTCTTCCTCATAGACAAGGTGCCTTCTGTGTGTCCTCTCATATGGCAGAAGGAGCAAACCAGATCCCTCAGGCCTGTTTCTAAGGGCACTAATCCCATTTATGAGGGCTCCACCCTCTTAACCTAATCATGTTGCAAAGACCCCACCTATAAATACCTTGGGGATTAGGTTTCAATATATGAATTTGGGGGGACACAAACATTAAGACCATAATACCCATCTTTCATTACAGTTTGTTTAGTGAAGAGGTTCTTTTTGGTTGTTTGTTTAAGACTTTTAAGAAAATAATACCACCACTACCTCATATGCACAAAAAATATGCTTCAAATTGCAGGGCATTTGGGAACTTCCTGAAATGTATCCATAGGCTTTGGTGAAAATTTCTTGATTTCAAGGTATAAAGATAAGAGAAAGAAGACTAGAGAATGAAGAAACAAACTACATTTATTATAGTGTCCCTTGTACATAAAATAATCATGATTT
>NW_007728151.1:12377-15382 GCF_000696425.1 Galeopterus variegatus | reverse complement strand
AAAAACTGAGTGTTTTGTCAACTTTCAATAGTTCTAATAAGGTTCATGCTCCATGTTTTTTAAAGGATGCTGATGAAGATAACATTTAGCTGCTCTCCAAAGTTAATAAAGTCAAAAATAATATAGCTCACATCAAATCTCAGTGGATTTGATTATTTATGGATTTTCTGTAAAGGCATGTCATTTATAATAATGACGATAAAGTTTCTCTAATATATCAACAAGACTGTCTTTTCATTTAAATCCTCAGAAACAGAGGGAGCAGCCTTCCCTCCGAGGATCTTTCTCCTGCGCTTAGGAGGTTGTAGGTTACTGTTGTGGGAGAGTCGTCACTAGGTGGCGCTGCTGTATTAGTCTCCAGTGGATTCTAAATCCACTCCCAGATTCTGTCCTAAACAGAACCAATCAGGTGAGATAGAGCTGTAAGGGCAAGGGTCACCTTTAACTGAGCATCACTCTGTGCCAGGAACTGTTCCCAGTGTTCCCACATACTTGAGTTCACACATCCTTCACAAGAGTGCTCTGAGGTAGGCACTAACATTGGCCCCATGTCCCAGATGAGTCTCGAAGAGTTGGAAAATCTATCCCTGGACGTACATTTAGGAAGGGTTCTAGTGTGCTTTTAAAAACAAATCCAGATTCTCTACTCCTGGTTTCGAAGCTGTCCTCTTTTGAAATGACTCTGGGAAACGCCAGTGTGGAAGGTAACTTTTTTTTTAATCAGCAACACTTTTTTTTTCAAATAGTTCACCTCACTCGGCCTGAGATTTGTGGTTTCTGCAGAAGAGAGGCATTGGACATTTATTATAATCATCCTGGTGACAGAAACCCAACACAATTCACATTTTTCATCCCAGAAATAACTTGCTGTTTCAATTTTCTCTTGATTTGAGCCCGTTTTTGATTTGTTCTGGAAGGAAAGGACCTATCTACCAAGTAGATACATATAACTTTTCATTGACTCATTCATTTGACAGTGCCTAGCATATGGACGCCCTATATTTGTTTTAATGATAAAAAGACAGAGTAGACATTGCTCTTGTTTGCAAGGATGTCATATTCTAGTAGGTACTTGTTTGTAACAACATTTTAGCGTGAAATAATATCAGCAAATTTTGTGGGCAATATATTTAACCCTTTTAAGGTTTGAAGCAAAGTAGATGGAAAAACCGCCTGTTCTGAATGCTGTCTCTTCTCTCATCAAGACGTATGGAGGGTCTTCTAGCCCCCTCACTGCTGCCTGTCCCCCTAGTTCAGCCCCTCGGTAGAGTGGCCGTTACCCTTTTCCCAAATCATCTGAGACATTTAACTTTCCTGACAGCAAAGAGAGTGGAATATTCTCAGTTGCCCATAGTTAGTGGCAACTATTACTTATTACCACTAATCTTTTCACAATCACACAAGTTAAAGTGCTGGCCACATTTTAAACATGAGAGAACTGGGGCTCTGAAAGTTATATGACTTGGCCATGTTTTCATAGTACAGACAAGATCCAAGCTTGGGATTAGCTAGGTACAAAAACCAAAGATTTTCCTCTTAATAGTGCTGGATCTACAGCTATGATTTGAAAAGATACATTGTTTGCCCAAAATAACTTTTCTATTACCTGAAATTTCACCATAGTAATTTTATTCCTAGAGATAAATCACAAAATATTGGGAAAAGTACCAGGCAAGTAAGGGAAAGAGCTTGGATTCTGACTTTAGGTATATTATCGGCAAAACTTTTTTTTTTTTTTCCTCTCTCTGAACATCAGCTCTTTATCTGTCAAAAGGCATACCTTTTACTTCTCAGAGTGGTTATGAGGGTAAAATAGGTTATATATATTATGTATAAATCCTCTAAAAATTATAAAGGCAATCACTGCTATGCATAACTTTAACTTTTTAGTTTTGGAAATTCCCCTTTAAATCACGAGATAGTCTTGTGAGGGTAACTCTTGAGAGTTAAGGGCAAGATAAATATCTGAAAAATAAAAGAAGGGAAGAAAATAATGGTAGAGCCAAGGTAATATTCAGCCACTTTGCAATGTTGCCCAGATTCTGGAGGACACAAACGCTGGGCTTGAAACCACCAGCTCCCAGACCACAAGAGAGCACAGAGACCTGGCTGCTAGCTAAATTCACACACAATCTCAGATGNCCAGACCACAAGAGAGCACAGAGACCTGGCTGCTAGCTAAATTCACACACAATCTCAGATGAGAATCCTGTGTCATCATCCAATCACCAAACAGCCTCTACCTGCTTGGGACCTTCAATATAGTGGCATATAATCTAAAGGCAGCTACTGATGGAAGGGGGTGTGTATTAGCAATTCGAGAAGACTACGAGTGTTACAGGTGTGAGCTGCAAACAGGATTGAAGGACTAGGTGTAGGATCTTCTGCAGACCTCAAGTCCATAAGGTATGGTTTTTTTGTTTTTTTTTTTAATGTATGTTTATCTCAAGAAGTAGATGGGCTCAAAATAGTCACATCAGTTAGTAGATGAATCAAACAGATATTTGCCAGACAAACTATTGCTACTAGAAAAACATAAATGAAATCTGGCCTTTAAAGGATGTGAAAAAGTCTAATGAACATGAGATAGTGGTTGCCCCTTTGCCAGACGGCATGGTTCCCCCTCCCCTCTTGTCTCATACTTGTTGCCTGTTTGTTTGTAATTTTTATTTTTACCTTTTACTGAAATATAAAAATATTATAAAGAAGCATGAATATAGCATAAACGACCAACAAAATGATTTTCACCAGGTGAATATGCAGGTGTAACGAAGAAAGAGAATGTTATTAGCACCCAGAAAGACACCACTCTCCCATGCTCCCTTGCAGTCATCATGCGAACCACCTGTCCCAAGGGTAATCTATCTTAAACTCTTGCAGCCTAGAATGATTCTGTCTCAATTTTACTCTATATAAATGCAAGTCAGCTTGACTTTTATGAGACTATGGGTGTTAGACATGGAGAGCACTAACAATGTTGCTTATGTTTGAAACCCCAAGATATT
>NW_007728151.1:9781-11048 GCF_000696425.1 Galeopterus variegatus | reverse complement strand
GTAGCAAATTTTTATCGCTGTGGTTCTAGAAGCAGGAATCAAAGCCTTTGGGAAACCAACATAAAGCCTACTAGTTTGGTGAACCCTCCACAGACTTTCTACTGAAATATGCATTGTGCTTTAAATATTTTCCAAGGGGGGGTGCTCTGATACTCTGACTAAGCCCCTCAGGCTTTTGCAAATGTTGCTGTCCCTTCTCTCTGCTGTAGTGCTGGTCCGAGCATGGGTTCCTTACTCTTCTCCAAGGGCAGAGGTTTTTATTTCTCACCCCCCCCCCTTCACTTCCCTAGGCTGCAAAGGGTTTCCCACTGTGCCTTAAGGCAACAGTTTTTATCTTGCTCTTCCCTTCCTACAGATCAGTGTTGTGGTGATGGTGGTTGCTGTTGTCTCTGTTCTTTGTTTTGTTGTTGTTTTTCCCCCCACAAGGGAGATGGGTATGGTGACATTTTTGGCAGAGGCTTTTGTTTCTCTCTCCAAGCCAGTGCCCTAATCTCTGTGGTGGGGTTCCTGGAGGAAAAGCCTGCAGGAGGAAGCAAATTCCCTTACATCTGCAGCCCCCTGGGGTCCACACTCTCACACTAGCCCGCCTGTGTGTGGTATTTAGCAACTCACAAAGAATGTTTAGCTAAATCATATTACAGGCCTTATATGGTGTACTGGGTTGAATTGTGTCCCCCTCCACACCCCACTCCCCAAAAGATATGTTCAAACCCTAACCTCCAGAACCTGTGCATGTGACTTTATTTGGAATAGGGTCTTAGGAGACGTAATCAGGTTAAAATGAGATCATCCTGGATTAGGGTGAGCTGTAAATCCAATATGACCAGTGTCCTCATAAAAAGAGGTAAATTTTGGAACACACACACACACACACACACACACACACACACACACACACACACACACAGGAAAACAGCCATGTGAGTACCAAGGCACCAAAGTGGAGAGATGAAGCTACAAGCCAAGGGATGCCAAGAATCGCCAGAAGCCACCAGAAGCAAGCAAAAAGGTATGGAACAGAGTCTTCCCTAGAACCTCAGAGGGAACATGGCCTTGCTTTCAAATTTCCAGCTTCCAAAACTTTAAGAAAATAAATTTCTGTTGCTTTAAGCCACCTAGTTTGTGCTACTTTGTTACGACAGCCCTAGGACACTAGCCCATAAGACAGGCACAGATTTTGCTCCAAGCGAGCAAATGCTCAGGTCTTTTTTTCCCAGTAGGTATTTCTTCTCCCAGATTTTACCTTCCTGGGTTGCCCTGTGACCTC
>NW_007728151.1:7605-8849 GCF_000696425.1 Galeopterus variegatus | reverse complement strand
TAAAGTAAAAATCAGAGTCTATTGACTAATGGTGGTTCTCTAACTGCAGTTGGGGTACACTCTCTCCACCTCTCTACTCTAGACCCTGCTATAACCAATGACTTGTCCCTGACACTACAAAGATTTTTTTCCCTCTAAGACATTTGACATTTTTAGCTAACTTCCTTTTCTAATATTCAATTAGGTTATTTACAAAGGTAAATTTATCTTATATAGTCTTGCAACTTAAAATAAATTTCAATTTAATCATCTTTACACCCAGCCATCCATATTCATGAATAATATGTCTTCCACTACTAAATACGAAATGTACCTAAAAATATTAAGAGTAATACAAATGGTGCATCTAGTGGGTAAGAATTTCTTCCAAGTCCCTTTCTACTAAAGCAACACAGGTAGAGTCCAGCAGTTAAAAGTACAGGTTTTCAAGTCAGGCAACATGTGTTTGAATTTCAGATCTCCATTACTGAGTTTGTAAATCATGTTTTCCTCATTAGTAAAATGAGTAAAATAATAATAGCTATCTGTATTAGTCCATTTATGTTGCTTATAACAAAATACCTGGAACTGGCTGATTTATAAGAAAATGAAATTTATTGCTTACAGTTTCAGAAGCTGGGAAGGCCAAATCCAGGGAACACATCTGGTGAAGGCCTTGATGATGACAGCAACACAGAAGTCTCACATGACAGAATGGTGGAAGACAGAGAGATTCTCACGTGCTTTCCTTTTAAAGCCCTTAGAACCAGGCCAATGACCACCATTCACTACACTACATTGTGAGACCATTTCACTAGTCATTGTCCTCATGATCTAATCACCTCTTCAAGGCCCCACCTTTTAATTACCACAATAGGATTTCCCATCCTCTTAATAGTCAGAGTGGGGATCAAGCTTCTAATACATAAAACTTGGGGACACAATTCAATCCATATCACTATCTCATATGGGTTTTGTGAAGGTTAAATAAATTAATGCCTGTAAAATACTTAAAATATGGCATGCTCAGCAAGCATTGGATGCTATTATTTTATTGAAAGGTTTTGCTGAAGTCAAGAATACAAGGAAACTACATCAGTATGTAGTGGTTTAGGTCAGAGACCGTTTTAAGGTGCCAGTGCGATGACCCTTCAGAAATGTCAGCTAGACCGTGGTTGAGAGGTGAAAAGTGGGTAGAGTCCACATGTATTTTATTGCCTGACCAATGGCAAGTTGGATTTTTCCCAGACCCCACCTTTCCTCTA
>NW_007728151.1:6142-7530 GCF_000696425.1 Galeopterus variegatus | reverse complement strand
TTAGGTCAGAGACCGTTTTAAGGTGCCAGTGCGATGACCCTTCAGAAATGTCAGCTAGACCATGGTTGAGAGGTGAAAAGGGGGTAGAGTCCACATGTATTTTATTGCCTGACCAATGGCAAGTTGGATTTTTCCCAGACCCCACCTTTCCTCTACCTATTTTCATTCGTTAAAGGTTCTGGTTAGACTGAATCTTATTTTTCTCATTCTGGTTAATTATGGGGGGAAGAAAACTGGAAGAAAGGGGATTGTTTTCAGTACCTGGCAAAGAAGTGAAACCCCCTCTATGAAGAAAGAGAACCTTCTTCTGCTCTGAAACATTAACGGGAAGTATGGCAGGTGGCTAGATGCTTAGGTAGAAGGTTAGCTTTGAATCAGCTAGACCCAGGGCAGCAAGAAAGAGAGAGGCATCTATGTCCTTTTGATACTGACATACAATGATAATAGAAAACAATAACCCCTTTTTATAGCACTAAGCAGGTCCCCAAACAATCGCAGGTGTTATAACTTTCATATCCTCTAGTACATATGGTTGGCAGGGCAGGAATTTATCTCCCCTTTATACAGATGGGAGCACTGAGGCCCAGAGAGGTTAAATGATTTGCTCAGTGGCAGACATTATTGTTATATCATTTCAGGAATTAATCCACAGTGGAGAATGAAAAAGAAGTCCCTATCTAAATTAAAACCAATGGGTAAGAATGTCCTTCTATGCATTTCTTCTGAAGGGTTCTTATCTTATAATTCTGAAACACTTTAAGAATGTTTTCAGTCTTATAGGACCTCTGATGCATGTCCCCTGTATTGGGCTATTACTACTGTATTCACTCAAACAAATACACCATCTCTAGTTTTTGTTCTTCTGTTCTCATTTGCAAACTCTGACCCCCCAGCTCTCTTCCTTCAACTTGCCTGCCCCCAACTGCATATGGAGGATACCTCGAATGTCCATGCTGAAACTAGCAATGTGGACTGGCCCTCTAGACTCTCCTTTCCCCGTCATGGACTGTAAGTGAACATTCGTCATTTGAAACTCTGTCCGTGGCAGTTGTGAACCCTAGCTGCTGCACGCGTCAGACCCTGCCTCTTGCATTTGTGTCTGTATAGGACATACTGTTACCTAAGTGATGCTTGCCAACTGCTGTACACAGTTGAAGGAGGGTGTTTATTTTCCTTCAACACTTCTCAATATCTTATTTAGGTAGTTGAATCCAGTCTCAGCTGCTAGAAAAGTCTGCAGTCTTCTTTTTGAATGAGTTTCCTATTAGCTTCCTTTTTCTTCCATCTGTATTTAGCTAGGTCATAAATCCTCTATTTATTTTTTCTCTCTTCATAGCCTTTCTGTCTCTTTGCTCTTCTTAAGTTGAATTTTTGTTGATTCATTTACA
>NW_007728151.1:0-1947 GCF_000696425.1 Galeopterus variegatus | reverse complement strand
GCGCCGCCGCGCTTCCCAAGCGGCGCACTATCCAGTGCGCCACCGGGCCGGCCCTTCTAGGCTGTTTTTAAAAAGAACATTTTATATTTTATTTAGTTTTTTTTATATGAATGCTTCTCAAACAATTTGTAGCAAAGAGGCATTTGTTGTTTTTTAAAAAATTTCTAACCTGTTGCAAACTAACACTTTTGTAAAACACAATAAAAACTAATTACTACTTTTCAGTCTCACCAACAGTGTAGGAGAGTTCCCCTTTCCCTGCATACTTGTCAGCATTTGTTATTCTCAGTCTTTTTAATAATGGCCAGTCTAACTGGGGTGAGATGATATCTCAATGTGGCTTTGATTTGCGTTTCTCTGATGACTGTTGAAGCTGAGCATTTTTTCATGTACCTGTTGGCCATTTGTATGTCTTCCTTTGAAAAATGTCTATTTATCTCCTTTGCTCATTTTTTAGTTGGATTATTTGGGTTTCTACTGCATAGTTGTTTTAGTTCTTTGTATATTCTGAATATTAATCCCTTATAGGGTGTAGAGTTTGCAAATATTTTCTCCCATTCTGGAGTTTGTCTTTCCACTCTGTTGATTGTTTCCTTTGCTGTGCAGAAGCTTTTTAGTTTGATATAATCCCATTTAGTTATTTTTTCTTTTGTTGCCTGTGCTTTTGGGGTCTTGTTCAGGAAGTCTTTGCCCAGGCCTATTACCTGGAGTGTTTCCCCTATATTTCCTTTAGTAATTTTATGGTTTCAGGTCTTATAGTTAAGTCTTTAATCCATTTGGAGTTGACTTTGGTATATGGTGAGAGTCCCGCTTTTGGTGGGACTATAAACTAGCACAGCCATTATGGAAAAATGTATGGAGGTTCCTCAAGCAACTACAGATAGAGCTACCATATGATCCAGCAATCCCACTGCCGGGTATATATACAGAGGAATGTAAATCATCATGTCAAAGGGATAACTGCACTCCCATGTTCATTGCAACTCTATTTATAATAGCCAAAATATAGAACCAACCTAAGTGTCCATTGATGGATAACTGAATAAAGAAAATGTGGTATATATACACAATGGAATATTCAGCCATAAAAAAGAATGAAATTTTGCTGTTTGCAGCAACATGGCTGAATCTGGAGAAAANGCACTCTCACTATATTATTTTTGATTGCACTATTTTAAATATTGTATTAAATTTCCTTGAACAGACTACTATAATCCATCTCTGAATTTAATTAAAAAAGAAAAATATTATAAACTGTGGTATTACCAATGATGTGCAATTTACTTTTGAGGAGCTAAACTCTAAACTACTTAAGTAAAAAAGTCAGCTTCCATTAGCGATACCCAGAAGACTATCTCATGTTATTTACTTTAAGCTGCTTACATTGATTGGCCAGTGCACTCAAATTTGTGTTGAGGATTTCAGGTGTTAAAAAAATAATAAATAAATAAATAATAATAATAATAATTTAAATGATGTATGGTAAACAATACTTAGATTTTTAAATTTTGCTTTTAGGGCTGGCCAGTTAGCTCAGTTGGTTAGAGTGCAGCCTTTTAACAACAAGGTCATGGGTTCAGATCCCCATACTGGCCAGGTGCAAAAATAAAATAAAATAATAAAATAAAAATGAACTAATTAAAAAAAATATTTTATTTTTTTACAATTTTATTTTCTTTAATTGTGGGTCAAACAACTGAAGTTGAATGTCAAGGAGTTCTTATTTTGATCTCCAACAGTAATTTTGAACTAATGAGAGATCGTCATTATTTAGTAAAATAAAGAAAAGTGCAGAACAATGTGTGCTGTAACACTGGCTGAGTTGCAAAAAGGAAAATTGCGTGTGTGTGTGTGTGTATGTTTTCACATATGTTTTGTGTGTGTGTGTGTGTGTGTGTGTGTATGTTTTCACATATGTTTACAATTTTCCTTTTCTGTTTACATATG
>NW_007728150.1:326251-330415 GCF_000696425.1 Galeopterus variegatus | reverse complement strand
AGAAAACTAAATATTATGATTAAGCCGAAGTAGGAATTTCTAATCTCTCTCTCAAAATCATTGTAAACCCAGAACTGTAATTACTAGAAAGTAATCCAATGCAATTTAATGTATGTGTACTATGCCTTGCAGATTGTAATATTCACTATGTATTGGTTGCATCCCATCTTTAATGTTTACCTGTCTGGCTAGTTTTCTCTTTTATTCAGTACAAGTATTGTTCCAAGGAAGGCCCTACTTTTTGCAAAGCACTGGGCTGGGCTCCTTGGGGTCTAGAGAAGTTGTATATGAAGATGGACATGTGTTCAGGTAAGTGAGTAAACTATTCTTGGGAAGAGAGAGTCATAGACATTGGCATGAGTGTTGAGTATGGACAAAGGGTGGAGGCACCTGCCTCCAGATAGATGAAGGGGCATTGAGTAGTGGGGCCAGAGCTGACAGATGCTGGACTGAAGCTCGTTGAAGCTGTGCAATAATTACAACATACCTTCCATGAACATAACTGTATGATGTATGCACAAAGACTGATACAGCCAAATTCATTTTTTTTTTAAAGTTCAATTCTCCCCAACTTCCACTTTTTGTACTTCATTGTTTGACCGTTACTAGTGACAGCCTCTGAGAAGTGGTGGGGGAAAAGAGATTATTGTGGTCCTTTGAAAACAGTCTGACACAGATGGGCAGATTCCTTTAATGAAACCAAGTTGTAAATGGAAAACCAGATTATCCAAACATAAAACAGAAAATAGCAAATAAATTCAAAGTTCAATAGGTTGAGTTGTCAAAGATAACTGAAGACTGGGACTGACCTCTCTCATTCATCAATCAACTCACTCAGTTATTTGTGCATTCACTCATTCAAGGAACATCTAATTGGCAAGCTATAGCTTAAGAATAGAAGATACAGAATCTACCCTTATTTTGTGTGTGTTCTGTTGAAATATAGGGAAACTTGCTTTCCAAAAAGTCCCAAGACATCAAGAGGCAAAGTTTGACGTAAGCAAAGTTTGTTTTGAAACCTCTGCATTCAAGTTCTTGAGCATTTTGTGGTGATTTAACAAAAGTTTTCCTTCAGGCAAGGTTTTCTTGCATTTGCTGTGAAGGTGATTCACCATGCAGTTGTTGATATGCATATTTGTTATGCATGTGTCTTATATACATTTTACTGCATGTAAACATTTTATATCAACAGGGACATTCAATGAGAAATCATATTCAGATCATTGCTTCAATTAAATTATCCAATATTCTTTCCAAAGAAGACTTCCTTGTCCTGACACTTTTTATAGCTCATTTTACATATGACTTCAATTAGGACCATTGGTCTACAGAGGGAATATTTGGAAGTTCATTTGAAAGGAAAAATACATAAAAGGACATAAAATGTGGAATGGAAGAAGTAAAACTGTTTTTATTTGCAGATGCCATAATTGTGTATGTAGAAATTCCAAAAGAATCTACAACAAACTATTATAAGTAATAAATGAATTAATACAAGGTCAATGTATAAAGTTGTATTTCTATAAAATAGACACAAACAATTAGAAAATAAAAATTTAAAAGCCTTATACCATTACAATAAAATCAAAAATACAAAATACTTGATAATAAGACTAACAAAATATGTACAAGACTTGTAAACAGAAAATACAAAAACAAAATTACTGCAAGAAATGAATGTTACATAAATGAGAGACACACATGCTCATAGATAAGATGACTCAATTTTGTTAAGACATTATTTCTCCCTGATCTGATATAAAGCTCAACGAAATCCCAGTCAAAATCCCAGAAAGTTTATAGTTGTTGAAACTGACAAGTTGATTCTAAATTTTACAAGGAAATGCAAAGGACCTAGAATAGCTAAAATAATCTTGAAGAATAAAATCAGAGAATTTCCACCACTAGATGTTCAGTCTAACAAAGATGACAAGGTGATAGTAATTAAGACAGACTGTACAGTGGCAGGATAAATAAATAAACCAATGTTACAAAAAGAGTGCAGAAATAGACCCACATATACGCTCATCAGATTCACGAGGAAAGTACTAATGTGATTCAGTGGGAGCCAGAAAGATGTTTTCAACAACTGGTGCTGAAACTTGGGATATTCATGTAAATAAAAAAATTGTGTGAATCCCTTCCTCACATAATGCACAAAAAATTAATATGAGATGGATAACAGACTTAAATATGAAAGGTAAAACAATAAGGTTTCTAGAAGCAAACACAGGAGAATATCTTCATGACCTTGGGGTAAGCAAAGATTTCATAAAGAACACACAAGAAAGCAGTAACCCTAAATAAAATTATTAATTTTATTAATTGAACACCACTAAAATTAAAGACTTCTGTTCATCAACAGAAATCACTTAGAGAATAAAAAGACAAGTCCCAGACAAATACCTTTGTGCAGATAAGACAAAAGATCCATATCTGAATTATATGAAGAGCTTCTACGAATCAATAAGAAAAGCCAAACAACCCAATTTTAAAATGTATAAATATATTGAACTGGCACTTTAAGAAAGAGGATATCCAAATGGCCAACGAGAATAGGAAAAGGTGCTGAACATCACTATTTAAAGTAAATGCAAATTAAAGCTATAATGAGATGCCACTACACACCCACCAGAATGACAAAAAATTAAAAAGACTGGCACTAGATCAAGATGGCAGAATAGACAGTCCCCAGAGTCACTCTCCCCCACAATTGATCAATTTACAACTATTGAAAAGCAAAGACTGCCAGTCTGGGACCACTGTATCTGGGAGGAAGAGGAGAGACCCGTGGAGTTTGAGAAGGCAGGAGAAGCAGCAGTGAGAGGAATAAGAAACTACTCTGACCACAGCAGGGCCAGCCCTGTGAAAGGCAGGAAGAAGCTGCAACACATGGAGCAGGAGCCAGAAAAAGCCACAGCTGAGCCCTTTGTGTGAAGTTGCCTGGAGTCGGCAGGGGAGAGAGGGCCTCAGAGCACATAGCCTCCAGGCCAGTAAGACCACTGACAGGTTCCTGTGGACCCACATAGGAGTGAGGGGCCACAGTTGACCAAAGAAAGGAAACACCCAGAGGCTCATGAATCATCACAAAGGACCTTGTATTGCCCACCCCACAGGAAGCATTTGGAGTGTAGGAGGGAAGCTTGCCTGCCAGGAGAACATTGGGGCACAGAGTGAGCAGCTGGTCTGCCTTCTGATAGGCACAGGCCCACTCAGTGGAGATTGGTTAGGGCAATAGAACTGCAGGGGGTGCAGTTTGCTGGAAAGACTCAGTCCTAGGTCAAAATTTCCACAGAGCCCACATGTATCTGACCTCATGAGACCCGGAAGTGAGATTAAAAGGCCAACAATTAAAATGCAGTCTGCACGAAAAGCATCCCCAGAGAATCAGCANTGTTGAATTTTATCAAATGCTTTTTCAGCATCAATAGAGATGATCATATGGTCCTTGTGTTTGATTTTATTAATATGGTGTATCACATTTATTGATTTGTGTATGTTGAACCAACCTTGCATCCCAGGGATGAATCCCACTTGATCGTGGTGAATAATTTTACATATGTGTTGTTGTATTCTGTTTGCTAATATTTTATTGAGGATTTTTGCATCTATATTCATCAAGGATATTGGCCTGAGCTGTATTAGTTTTCTATTGCTGCTGTATTAATTATGATAAACTTGATGGCTTAAAACAACACATATTTATTATTTCCCAGTTCTGTAGATTAGAAGTCCAACATGGGGTTCACTGGACTAAATCAGAGGGTCAGCAGGGATATGTTCCTTTCTGGAGACTCTAGGGGAGGTTCCATTTTCTTGCCTTTATCAGATTAAGGAAGTTCCCTTCTATTTCTAGTTTGTTGAGTGTTTTTAACATGAAAGAATGTTGGATTTTGTCAAATGCTTTTTTTGCATCTCTTGAAATGATCATGTGGTTTTGGTCTATCAACATTTAATGACCACGTAGAAAGAAATAAGCCTGCAAAGAGATGGGAGTAGCCTGTCAGACAGAAAAGGGAAACCAAGCGAATGTGGTGTTATTGAAGCCAATAGAAAAGAGTGTTTCAAGAAGGAGGAAGTGGTGGAGATTTTCCACACTGTTGAGAGGTAAAATAAGATGAGAACTAAAAAATGATCATTTTGTTTGGTTTTGTGGAGGTTGTT
>NW_007728150.1:319007-325434 GCF_000696425.1 Galeopterus variegatus | reverse complement strand
ATAGAAAAGAGTGTTTCAAGAAGGAGGAAGTGGTGGAGATTTTCCACACTGTTGAGAGGTAAAATAAGATGAGAACTAAAAAATGATCATTTTGTTTGGTTTTGTGGAGGTTGTTTGTGACCTTCGTGATAGCTGTTGTACTGGGATGATAGGAGATGAAAGACCACAGGGAGTGAGATGGCACTCCCTAGATTTCAGGGAGTCTAGGGTAAAAAGTGACAGTGAATTACATTGGAGTGGCTAATATTGAGAGAACTTAAGGGGACTTTATATAGTGAATTTTGGTTGAAGCAGGGAGGGCTAGAAACATGTCCTCAGTGTCTGAGATACTAGAATAAGATTCACGGATTTTTCTAGAGTTAAGAAAGAACACTTCCATGGCTCCACTTCAGGAACTAGCTCCTTCCCTTTGTGAAGGCATGGTGGACTCTCGCCTACCTCATCTTATGAATGAGACTGAGCATGGTGTAGGAAGTTGTGCCATCTTGGTAGCACACCAAGGCTTGGCCCCCACAGTGGAGAAAGGGATGAAGCCATATACGGTACCTAGTTTTTAAAGACTCTTTAAAATGTGAAGTTTTTGTTGGGGGTGCAAAGATTCCTGGCCTTTGAAAGAGACATTTCCCATCATCAGCAACATCATCTTCCACACTGAGAAGAAGCCAGCTCCACTAGGTTCTCTTTTTGCTACATTCTTGGGTGGGGCCTCTTGCATGACAGGACCTCAGAGGCCCCAGTGCCCTGCTGCAATGCTCATTTCCTTCTACCTGGCGGCCTCATTGGATTGAACGCTTCCCTAGGATATTTATGTGGAAACCAAAGAAAATACTCCAGGGTCATTTTTAATAAGTGCCAATCCCTCCTAGGCTCTCTGTAGTCATAAACATTTATGTCTAATATCCCAAAGAAAATGTTGATGCAGTCTGATGTGGGGGCGACAGCACACAGATTAGTCTAAACAAAAACATGAGGGTGACAGCTTTTTTCTGCATGAAGCTGCATTCACTCATTTTTGACATAAAAGTGCAATTTGCATATTCTTTCAAGTCTGTTTAGCTGCAAACACATGTGTGTTTAGGGCACAGAAATTTAAAATTTGTAAATTATTCAGAAACTACTGCCAAATTGTAATCAAGTGGTAGGAAAAACATTCTACACTGAATAGTTGTAAGTACAGAGGGGAGACTTCTCAGGCTTGGGAAACATTTTAAAATATACTGGTGCTTAATCAACACAGAGAAACGGGGAGAAATGTTTACTTTCTTAACAACAATTTAATATAGATGTTGGTTTTTTTCTGTTTATTGAACATTGCAGAATGGAATGATTTTAGTATTATGACATTAAATAAATAAGGTGCCTTCCGAGAGAAAACTAAATATTATGATTAAGCCGAAGTAGGAATTTCTAATCTCTCTCTCAAAATCATTGTAAACCCAGAACTGTAATTACTAGAAAGTAATCCAATGCAATTTAATGTATGTGTACTATGCCTTGAGATTGTAATATTCACTATGTATTGGTTGCATCCCATCTTTAATGTTTACCTGTCTGGCTAGTTTTCTCTTTTATTCAGTACAAGTATTGTTCCAAGGAAGGCCCTACTTTTTGCAAAGCACTGGGCTGGGCTCCTTGGGGTCTAGAGAAGTTGTATATGAAGATGGACATGTGTTCAGGTAAGTGATTAAACTATTCTTGGGAAGAGAGAGTCATAGACATTGGCATGAGTGTTGAGTATGGACAAAGGGTGGAGGCCACAAAAGCGGCTAGACACCACAAACACCGTGCAGATGGCCCACCAGCCACNTTGCGATCCGTTGCCGGACACGGAAAAAAGACAAAAGACAAAAAAAAAAAAAAAATTAAAATTAAGGCAACAATTCCATTTATAATAGCATCAAAAAGAATAAAAGTACTTAGAAATAATTTTAAAATAAGTTCAAGACATATACACTGAAAACTACAAAACATCACTGAAACAAATTAAAGAATTCAAGTAAATGAAAACCCATCCCATTCTCATGGACTGGAAGATTTAATATTGTTAAGATGCCAGTGCTCCCCAAATTGATCTGCATGTTCAACTCAAATCCTACCAAAATCCCATGTGGCTTCTTTGTAGATATTAGGAAGGTTACTTTAAAATTCACATGGAAATTCAAGGAACCCAGAAAAACCAAAAGAATCTTGAAAAACAAGAACATACTTGGAGGACTTACTCCTTCCAATTAAAAAACATACTACAAAGCTACAGTAATCAAGACTATGCAGTACTCATGTAAGAATAAACATACATCAGTGAAATAGAATTGAGAGTCCAGAAATAAACCCTTTCATTTTTGGTCAATTTATTTTTGAAAGGGTGCCAGAAAATGCAATGGGGGAAATAACAGTATTTTACACAAATATGGCTGAGACAACTGATGTCCACATGCAAAAGGATAAACTTGAACCCCTACCTCTTTCCACATACAAAAGGTTACCAAAAGGGATTAGGTAACTTAAGGTAAGAGCTAAAACTATAAAACTTTAAGAACAAAATATAGGAATAAATTTTCATGACCTCAGATTAGGAAGTGGATTCTTAGATACGAAACCAAAAGCACAAGTTTCAAAAGGAAAAATAGGTAAGGTGTACTTCATCAAAGATAAAAAATTTTGTGCTTCAAAGAATATCATCAGTAAAGTAAAAAGACTACCCACAGAATGGGGGAAAATTATTGTGAATCATATATATGATAAGGGACCTGTATCCCAAATAAAAAGACTTGTACCCAACACACCAATAGAAAGACAAATAACCCAATTTTAAAATGGGCAAAAGATCACAATAGCCATGGAGGCCACAAAAGCGGCTAGACACCACAAGCACCGTGCAGATGGCCCACCAGCCACTAGAGTGCATTGACACAAGGAGAGTCATCAGCAGAGACCAAAGAAAAGAAGAGGATGTCTCTCTCCACAAAGTCCATTCCAGAGTGACAGAAGAAGCATCTGCTCTACGATAATAGTTGGGGACCTGAACACATCTCTCAGCACTGGACAGATCATCTAGGCAACAAATCAACACAGTAACCATTACTCTTTCAGAAGAAGAGAAGAAATCTAGGGTTATCGGAGGTGGGAGGGAGAGGGGATGGGGAGAGATTGGATAAGGGGCATAAAGAATAAGTATGATATATGCTAATAATATTGATTTGATCAACATATGTCAATGTTGAACCCCCAAAATTTATATAATCAATTATGATTCAATAAAAAAGGTAAATAAATAAATAAAATAAAATGGGCAAAAGACTTGAGTAAATATTTCTCCAAAAAAGATATAGAAATTGTGAATAGCACATGAAAGAATGCTCAACATCATTAGGGAAATGCAAATCAAAGCTACAAGGACATGTCATTTCACATCCACTAGGATGGCTACAATAAAAAGACAGATAATAACAAATATTGGTGATGATGTGGAGAAATTAAACCTTACATATTGCTGGAGGGAATGTAAAATGATGCAGCTGCTTTGTAAAAACTGTTTGGCATTTCCTCGAAAAGTTAAACATAGAATTACCATATGACCCAGCAATTCTGCTCCTAGGTATATAAGAGAATTGAACACACAAAAACTTATGTCCACACGAAAACTTATGCATGCATGATCATAGCAGCCTTATTCATAACAAGCCCAAATGGAAATAACCCATATGTGTATCAATTGATGAATGGATAAACAATATATGGTATATCTATATGAATACAATGGGATATTATTCAGTGTATAAAGGAATAAAGTACTGAAATTTTACTCTTTTTCTACATTCTCCCTAGGAAATCTTCAACACCTGTGGTTTCACCTGTAATTGAGGTGCCTGTCAAGCTCAAGTTTAAATCTCCACCATAGATCTCTCCTCTGAGTTCCTCTGAATGTCCTACTTGGAGGTTTCAAAAACATCTCTAATTCATCATGGCTGAGACTAAAGTTCTGCTTACCCCCTCTCCGCCATCAATGTTGCCTTCTTCACCTTCTCTTCTTCCTTCGGTGTTGCCAGTTCAGCAAATGGCACTACCGTACACTGATTTACCAGAGTTGGAAATAAAAATGGCACTTCCCTTCCCTATGCCTTGTTGGTGTGTAGGAAGTCCAATAAATAATATTCCCTTTCTTCTGCTCAAGTTGATAGTCAGTGATGTCAGGTTGATATGGACAAAGATCTTACTGTCAGCTTTACTACTGATAAAGACAATACTAGAAAAAGTGGCTTGATTGTATAGTACCAGACAATTTCTCAACACTGAACCTCAGATATAGGCAGACTGAACACTCTTTCATAATCAGAACCAATAACTGCAGCCTCCCCAAACAGGGCACTATCTCTGCAAAACTTAGGACAAAGAGGAGCAGACAGGATACATATTTTCAGTGGATAGGAATGGAGAGGTGAGATCTGGGATAAAGAGATAAACTCGTGGTTCACGGGAACCTCAACAGTAGTTGAGCTATAGGAGCAGGAGATTGCCTGCGGAGCACATAAAGAATGAAAAGGATTCAGGAGTAAGGCTTGAGGCCCATCAACTTTTAAAGGCCACATAGAGAAAAAAGAGCCTGTAAAGGAGACAAAGGAGTAGGCACGCATAGGAGCAAAGCCATTGCGGGGTCGTGGAAGTCAATGGAAGAGAGGGTTTCAAGAAGGAGGGAGCTGTCAAGCACCTTCTTTATACAGGGCCTTTGCACACATGGTTCTCTGCTGGAATGTTCTTCCCCATCTCTTTATCTGCTTAATTACTACTTGTTTATCCAGTCTCCATCTAAATGGCATTCCTGCAGAGAAACTTTCCTGATCTCTGACCACTAGGCATAGGTTTGTCTCTCCCTCCCTTTACACTCTCTCGTGGCCCCTGAAAGTGTCCTACATAACCCTTATCACAGTTGTGTTGGCTGAAATGTGATTAAATAGAATGTAATTTATTAATTGAAATGTAATTAAATGCATGGGTATCATTCCATGTCCCCACTTCACTGTTACTTCCCTGATAGTCTATTCCCCTTTCTAATCGTTTGCTCAAAAATACTGATGAATAAATGAACAAATGAAGGAACTGTTGTAACAGTTCCCCGCAATAAAGGATAGGTTTCAGGCTGATGTGTGGGTGTTGCTTTTGGAAATAGTGGCTGTCAGTAGAAAATGCACCTGCTACTATGATGTATATTTCCTACTACAGAAAGGTAGGGAACAAAATATGTTTGAACATGGAGCCTGAACTTGAATGAGTTTTTCTTTCAAGAGGCACTGTGGTGATTATTCTGCCATGACTGTTGACCTTCCTGGAAGATTTTTGAAAACCCACACTTGCAAATGTGAAGGCCCTTCATGCTCCATGAGTGTTTGGTGAGTGACACTGAGTACTTGACAGTGGGGAAGTCTGGGCTCTCTGCTACAAAGATTTTATGGTGGTGACAATGGGATGAGAGTACTTCTCACATGTGGCACGGCAGCCTGTCTTGTGCAGTCCTCCCATACTTGAAGCAATAAACCCTTTATGACGGTCCTGCCGTCTTGCACACATCTACCTTATGCTATTTTGGAGCTCCCTTTCAGTCTTATTCAGTTCTCCCTAAGGGAGAGACACAGCGATTGATCTCTCATGTGGTCCTAAGAAACTTATGAGCCAAAGTCTTCTTGATGTTTGTAGTTTACCTCCACCACTTGAAAAGGCCACATTGAAGTTGAGTGATTCTAGTCACTCATCAGGTATGTGCTGGCCTCCTGCATTGATCAAGTCTGGAACTTTCTGAATGAACTCAATACTGGGTAGTGATAAAAATTTGGGCTTGAGCATCCTCAAGAACCATCTGTGCTTAACATGCCTCTGCTCATTATTATGATTTAACTCAATGGCTATATAAGTTACTCTGTATATTTGCTGAAAAGCATAACCTAGTGAGCCCTGCAGGGACATTAAAAAGTATGCTGCCAGAACTCACAATTTCGCCTTTCTTCCCAAAGCTTTTCTGGAGAAGCCTTTGGTCAGGAGTACAAGGGTAAGGTATGTAGGAATGCATGTTGGAGAAGGATCATTTTCTCCTCTCCTCTCTTCCTCTGACAAAGATTGATGGGCGTCTGGTTGATCGTGTTGTGTCCTGTGCATCCTAGCCTTGACCCTTGCCCTCTCCTCCTCTTTCAGAGCCTTGGCTGTCCCACAGTGGCCACTAGCACACTACCTAAGCCTCATGACTTCCATGTGGTCTATTTCACACTGGTGCTAACCAAAAAACACAAGCTTAGCATGTAAGAGAACAGGCCTAGGAGTCAGGCAGACTTGGGTTTGAATATATTGTGATCTTATGCAAGATACTTAGCTTTTCTGAAGCTCTGTTTCCTCACCTAGAAAACTGTGATAATAATACAAACTTCCTCTTGAGGCAGTTGGA
>NW_007728150.1:316248-318925 GCF_000696425.1 Galeopterus variegatus | reverse complement strand
CTCTGTTTCCTCACCTAGAAAACTGTGATAATAATACAAACTTCCTCTTGAGGCAGTTGGAAGAATCAGTGAGCTAACATAGGTAAAGCAGAGTGTTTGGAACATGCAGGTTGTCCAATAACTGTTAGCTGTCATCATCATCATTGTCATTGTCATCACCATCATTATATTCATCAGTAAATTTTAGTCACAAGAGACAGAAACTCAACTCAAATGAATTTGAGCAAAGAAAGGAAATAGTTTGGGGCTGACCCCATGGCTCACTCGGGAGAGTGCAGCGCTGGGAGCACAGAGGCGCTCCTGCCGCGGGTTCGGATCCTATATAGGGATGGCCGGTATGCTCACTGGCTGAGCGTGGTGCGGACGACACCAAGCCAAGGGTTGCGATCCCTTTACTGGTCACACAAAAGAAAAGAAAAAAAAGAACTGGCTGAGCGTGGTGTGGACGACACCAAGCCAAGGGTTGCGATCCCCTTACTGGTCACACAAAAGAAAAGAAAAAAAAGAAAAAAAAAAGAAAATAGTTTGGTTTGGTTAATGAAAATATCCAGGCACAGGCTTGATCCAGAGGTTCAACAGTATCATCTGTGCCCAGTCTTTCTCCAAATCCCACTCTGCTTCTTTCTGTGTTGGCCTCATCCTCAAGCAGGTGGACAAAAGAATAACTGGAAGACTCTTGCTCACGAGGCCCACCCCCATCCTCTTCCCACCAAAGGGCCTGTGTATACACACATGGACACTCCAGCCCATGTGTCCCAGCTCCATCCACAAACCCTGCCTCCCAGCAAATGGCCTCTCCTTGGTCACTTCTTGTCCATAGAAAGACAGACCTGGGGAGAAGACTCCATTGGCCCCACCATAGGCTCAAGGATATTTGGGAGTGAATTTGGGGCCCTGGGTCTCAAAGTGGGAGTAGAAAGGATGCTGGCTCAGGATGGGCGTGGTCACTTGGTCCCACAGAACTGTTCCCCTGAGGGGAAGGGCAGGGCCAGTTGAGAGCAGAGCAGAGCAGAGCCTTCTGATGTGTAGAGGCCCTGGTTGCCAGGTCTAAGAGAGGGATTTATTTATTAAATAGTGTATTTATTCATAAAGTGATAACTGGGAACAGTCTAACACAATGCAAGACAATATATGATTAACTACCATGTCAGTGTGATGGTGGTCCTTGGAGGATGGGGAGATGGGGATGTCCCCAGGACATAGAGAAGGCTTTCCGGGTGAGGAGAGCAATGTGAACAATGGCCATGAGGTCATGTTGGGTCCCTGTGTGCTGGGCAATGGGCAGCCCAGCCTAGTAAGACGGAAGGGGCATGCTGAAGGAAACAGAGATTCCTGGCAGAGGGAGGCTGGGGGAGGGGGCCTGCGGGAGGCATTTAGAAGGTCTCTCAGAGAAAGTCCAGCTCTAAATCTGTTACCATCAGAGTTAGGGAGTCTTTGAATGGTTGTGAATAAAGGATGACCATTGAAAGGATGATTGAGAAGCTGGAAGTGCCATGTTGGTGGACCAAAGGGCCCAGAGCTAGTGGATGAGGAACAGACCAGGGCCACTGTGAGGAACAAGGACAGGGTGTGGGAGGGAGGGAGGGACTGCTTATGCACAATCAATGGGAGAGGCTAAGCTGGCAAAGTGCCCAAACTGAGATCTGATGTCACCAGAAGAACCAAGTGCACAGCACTGAGTGAGCTGCACAAAAATGCGTTGCCAAATTGAGCTGTAGGAGTAAATGGGATGGACACATGTCTAGTCTTATTTGGTGGTTACAGTGACCAACCTGAGTGCACCAGGTGTTTTGATTTTCAATTTTGATCCAGTTCTCTGACGGGCAAATTAAATTCGGTGAGTTTATAGGACTTGGTCTGGCCTGGGTTACCGCCTCTGGGTGTTCTGTGGGCAGAGCTGGCGCCTCAGGCTCAGGCTGACGTGTTGGTGAAGTTCCTGTGGCCAGATCTGAGGACTTTTTCCTGGCTGGTTTTGCTGGGTGGTTTGCAGGGCCATGTCTGTTGGCCAGGGGTGAATGCATACTTGAATGTACTCGTAAAGGGAGCTTCCAGTCCTGGTCTGTGCCTGCTGGCTTCTCATAGGAGAAAAGAGATCCACAGTGCCTGGCCAGCCACATGACTGGAGCACTGGTATCACTAGGTCCGGGTGAATCCCTCCAGAGCCTTGGCTCCTAAAGTATGGGGCACATAGAGGGACCCAGGGTTATTTCTAGGAGAGAAAAAAATCATGCAAAGCATGTGATTCAGCTCCAGCCTTTAAGATGGGCAATTACGTGGTATCAATTGACCCACAACTGTTTATTGAACATCTAGTATGTACTCTGTATCGTGCTGAGTCACACATGAAATAAAGAAGAGATCCAAATGACTTTCAAATGACTTCTGAAGAGTAGGAGTTTTGAGTCAGAGGATTTTGGTTCAAGTCTCAGCTCTACCATTTACTAGTTATGTGGATTTTTAGCAAGTCTTCCAACCTCTCTTGTCCTCAGTTTCTTCATTCATAAAGTGGGTACAAAAACATAATCCATCTGACAATGTTGATGTGAGAAATAAATGAGATCATCTATAATGATATGTCATAAACTGACAGATATTTATGCTAATCTAATATATGGTAGTTAATATAATTTATACTGTTGCAATTTTTATTTTTATTTTTTTATTTTTTATTTTTTTT